>NC_039364.1:63017699-63231948 GCF_003573695.1 Papaver somniferum | reverse complement strand
CCCCCCCCCCCCCCCAAGTGACACGATTGACGTCTCATGGTTTGTTAGTCAATTGATGACTTCGTGGTTTGATGGGACGATGAGTCCATGTGTTCGTTGAGTTGAACATGATGTTCTGAAACTCGTGAATTGAACATGTCATGAGACAGAGGTATAGTTCTTAAGATGAAGTGAGCAAGTATTGCTCATTCGATGGATCGTTGAATATTGATTGTTGAACCAATATTCCTTGGTTCGAACAAATATTTATCATCTGAGCAAGTGTTGCTCATGTGATGAATTGTTGAATATTTGATCATCTGATGGATTATTGGCAGCGTACCAAAATATTAATTAGAATACTGGTCGTTAAACGGAGCATAATTAATAAAATTAATGACCATGAGGTCGTCATAAAATTATTAAGGTTAGAATCTGGAATGATGATCCTTGGATTCAGAAACCCTAATTTGATCAATTCATGATCAATTCATGGTTCGTCAGAATTTCAACCATGGGACGAAGGAGGGAGCGATTACATGGGACCGTGGATCAACCATGTAGTGTCCATATGCTCACGTGAGCAAATACGAAGAACTCCTGAAGAGTTGACGATTTGTTGGTGAAAGAATGATTAAATGCTGGTTTAATCATTTATTCGAAAACGCTCGTCTGAGCCTTAGGTGAGAAAACCTAATTAATTATGACGAGGCGAGGGACCGACCATGGAGTCATGAAACCGGCCCTGAGTTGTCCCGTGACCGCCTGACGATCACTTTATGAAAATCCAAAGTGTTTGGGAGAGTTTTGGACCTAATACGAGCAATTGTGCAAATTAGGTCAAAACTGTGAAAATTGATGAGACCGGCTTCCGTGAGTCAAAGATCCAATCTTGGTCGGTCAAGATAGCATGCTCGTGTCCACAAGGCGTCCGCGTCTCAGTCCTGAGAATTTTGATATTTTCTGGCGTGCAATTGAGCATCCATTCGAGAAAATATGCCAAAATTAGGGTTTCGACGAAACTGAGGAAAACACCATGAGATGATGAAAAATAATTATAAAATAAGGAATGAGGAGGCGTGGGACCGCCGTGGTCAAGGCATGGTTGGCCGGTCATGACCACGGTCCCGTGGTGCCTTTTCCTTAATTTTATAATATTTTGATGATTTTATGAAAAATTCATGAATTTTGAGAAATTTGATGAATTTAGGGAGTTTCCATGAATTGAAGGAGTTTTCATGAGTTCAAGGAAGCAAAAAATATTAAAATAATAAAACAAGGGAGTGTGGGACCGTAGAAGGCATGGCCGGCTAGGGCCCGGTCCCACGAGTTTTTTCTAATTTTTTAATATTTTTAGGTATTTTGATGATTTTAGGGAATTTTTCGTAATTTGAGAGAAATACCATGAAATCAAGGAATTTGATGAATTCAAAGAAAACTAATAATAAAATAATAAAACAAAGGGGCTTGTGGGACCGTCTAGGGCATGGCCGGCCGGCCAAGGCCCGGTCCCAAAAGTTTTCATAATTTATTTTATATTATTATTATTTGATGATTTGTGCAAAAATACCATGAAATCAAGGAGTTTTTCATGAAATTAGAGAAATAATAATAATAAAATAATAAGAAACCGTGGGTGTGGGGCCGGTTGGGACCAAGGCATGTCCGGTTGGCCAATGGTCACGCCCCACACTCCTTTCCTTAATTTTATATTATTTTTTTATGGATTTATGGAAGTACCATGAAACCGAGGAGTTTCCTCAAGACGAAGGAGATTTGATAAAATGAGAGAATTTTCATCAAATCATGGAAAATAATAAAAATGCATTAAAAATATAAAACTGGCGTGGGATTGACCACGACACGGTCGATCGGTCGTGTGTCCGTGCTCCCAGCACCCTGGTTAATATTTTTAATTATTTATTATTTTCTTCTCTATTTTGCATAGGTTCATCGTTTTTTTGAAATACTCGTTCGTGCGATGACTGTTAGTGTATCATCGTTGAATACACCTTCACCATTTGAATCGGGGCTTACTTAGAGGTAGCTCAGATGCCCGGTTGTTGATTATTTATTACTAATTGTGGAATCCAGTGGAGAATAATTCACAAAACTGAGTAATAAAATGTTTATTATTAATTCATAGGATCAGCTGAGGATTCGACTATGAATTCAGAATAATAAAGTGAGCATTACCATTCCAAGGGATCGTAGATTCGACCATAGAATCAGAGTAATTAAGATTTGTCTATTACCATTTATGAGACCAGTTGTGGGTTCGATCATGAAATCGGAGTAATGAGATAATATAGTTATTGCTATTCTATGAGATCAAGTCGTGGATTCGATCATAGAATCAGAAAAATTGTTATTGCCATTCCAGGGGACCAGTCGTGGATTCAACCATGGAATAGGAGCAGTTGTTATTGCCATTCCATGGGACCAGTCGTGGATTGCATCATGGAATAGGAGAAATAATAGATTATTCTGGGAATTCAGTAGTGAACGTCACGGCAGAATCAATCTTAATTAGGAATAATTAACTTTGTGGCTCTATACTAGCAGAGCAAGCTGTCTAGGAGCATTAATTATCCCGATATGAGTTTGTCGGCAAGTCATATCCTTTATATAGTCAGGGTAAACTCGTTGTTTGTTCCTGAAGATGTTATCACTCTATACTAGCAGAGAAAGCTGTCTAGGAGTTGTCCATCTCGTGATGCTATATAGAAATAATCAATGAAAGTATTCAGTATTCATGAGATATGTCGTTGTCCAGTCGTGAGACTACATATCTACATGTACTCTGAGAGAAAGTACTCTCCGTTGAGAATTCGATGAGAGACTCGTGTCTCGATACTCACGTCTGATTGTTGAATCAGAGTTTCGTATAATTATGAGTTTACTAATTTAGCCTTTGTCGAAAATCCACCATCTACATTAAGTCCCCTGCTTACTGAGGAAAGTTGTGTTCCTCAGTCAGCATTAAATGGTGATTTTCCGGCCATAAATAATAATACTAGTAATTGAACTTAGTCGTAAGTTGAGACGTTACCGGATTTAGAGAGCATGAGCAAACCACGATTTGATGAAGGCTTCAATGTCATGATTGGATCATCGTTTGATGAGCATAAATTGGTGTTGAACCGTTGGTTTGGACGACGAGTTCGCGGGTCGGGCCCAATAAGGAAATCCTTAGATAATTAGGTTTTGGAAATAAAATTGATATAAAAGGGATTAATACTTTTTTTTATTCCTCCCTCACATGACCAGCACCTTGATCAACTCTTCATCTTCATCACGCCAGCAGCAGGAAGTTTTTGCCGAACCTCCGATCGCCGCCGACCGTCGCCGCCACCGTCCGGCCAGTTTCCGGCCGGCGCTGACCAGGTGAGCATTTTTTTTTCTTGCTGTTGTTTGCATGAATTTCATGAAGTGATAATGTTGATATCATATACATGTGTATACAATTGGTGTGAGTTTTATGAAAAACCCTAGTTTTTGTAAACGTATGTTCGTTCGATCGTTAGTTTTGTAAAGTAACTATAATCCCTGATTTAGGAGAGATTTTTTTTTTTTTAGTATATGAACCTAGGTTCAGTGATAAAACTTAGTTTATGAGATTTCATGTGTACCAAGGTTTTATCATAAAAGAAGTGAATTTTCATGAAATCGGAATAATCCTTCGTTTTAAAGACAAATAACGATGACACGAAGGAAAATATGTATGATGAACTTGTGTCCAGTGATAAAAATTTTCTTATGAGCTTTCATGTAAATACAAAACTTTATCATATGTATGAGATGTGAGCTTTCACAATATTTTTTGAAATAAACCTTCGTTTTAAAGACGACACGAAGGAAAAATAGTTTATATATATATGCAGCCGTGACATATATTGTGCAAAATATGATGATATATTTTATTTGCATGAGTTTGTTTTCGTTAGATAAAATCCTTGAGAATTTATGTAAGCAATGTTGCATTAATTGTTGTTTTTTCGAAAAATCAGAAACGTGGGTTTTGAGGAACCTTCGAAGATAGACAATATATTTATGATGAAATATTTTATTGTTATGAACTTCGTAGGTCAGTTGTGTGAATGTTCACATTATGAAAATTGTGTTCGTGATTTTATGAAAAATCAGTTTCGAAATTAATAAAGCTCTGTTCGTTTTTTGCAGTTTTCGAAGAGACGAACGATTTTGAGGTGTTAACTCTAGCATTACTATCACTATTTTTAGTGTAAGTATAAAAGGTAAGAGTTAAGAGTTACCATTTTTTGCTGATGTTGGTTCGTTTACATGGTAGTAATCTTTGATCTTCCGGTTCCAGAAAATGTCGACCAACAATAACAACAATTACGATTACTGGTATTCCTCTTCTTCCTATGGCTCTTCTGATGAGGATTCCGAAGCTCCTGTAGCGAAGTCAAAGGCTAGGGTTACCCAGGAAGGGTAGAAGCCTAATGTTCCTTTGGGTAAGAAAAGAGTCTCTTTTGCTGAACTCGAAAAGAAAAGAGCTGAAGACAAAAAGGAGGATGCCCGTCAACGTGAAAAAGATCGCACCCGGCGTAAGAGACAGAGGGTTGAGGAGAAGCGTCAATTCTTGGATGGGGTGCCTTCCGATTCTGATGCTGATGCTTCTGAAGGAGAGATCACATGGGAACCATCCGAGCGTTACATTAAGCCTGATCGATATGAAAGAGAGCATCAGAGGACGATGAAAAAATTGAAGCTGAAGCTGAAGCAGAAGATAGCTCGGATTCAGATGATGATGTTATCTTCCGCCCACCGGACTTCACCAATGATTCTGACAATGACTCTGAAGATGATACCGAGAAGGACAGTGATGATGAGCTGACAATTCGGATGAGTCCGACGCGTAGTTTTACTTCCATCTTATTTAGACGTTAGAGCATTCCTTTTTAGTCTTCATAGTGGGTATCTTTTCTTTTGACTGTTTAAACGACTCTACTTCAATTAGACTTTTCTTCTGAATGATGAACATTTAGTTAACGTCGATTTCTTCTAATCCATGACATAGACCAATGTCCATATATCCAAATTCATCATGACTTGTCGATTTTCATGAGAAGTAACACACGGCCGAGAATTCATGACGTGTACAAGGCCGCGTGGCCTATCCTTTGACCCGTGATGTTCAGTCCCCAGTGTGTTATTTTCCTCCGCGTCTTCGGTATTGATCTTTGAAGCCTAGGGTTCTAGTGAAACTCGTAAGTGAGTTGACTATATGACTATCGCCTGTTATATATATATATATATATATATATATATATATATATATATCTTCAGGACTCAAAATCTATGATCCACGCAAATATTTCTTCCATTCCTGAGTCAGTTTCATCGTGCAGAGAGGTTTTGATCCTACCCTCTTGCCGTCATGTCGAGCAATAACATTTCTTCTCAAGATGATCTTCGGTCGAAGCGTGAAATATCAACGTCTATCTCAGTAAGTTGTAAACTTCTTCTTCTTCCCCTTTCTTATCTTTGTTCAATCGAGATTGTTGATCACAAGAGAATTATTTGTCGTAGGACTGTAAGAAGAATGCTACTCCTCATAATGCAAGGCCTAAGCAGACTGTTAGAGCTCCCGCTCGGTATGGATCATCCCGTGCTGAAGCTGGATCGTCTGTAATTAATCCTATGACTCTTGAGATTGTTATGAATCCCGGGATTAACACTCCTTTGTTTCATCGTAGGCGGATGTCCGTGTCGTCGTCGATTCTAGACGATGAAAGAGTGGAAAGTCCGTGACCGTGGTTGAGGTTGAGGAAAGCAGTAACCAGGCATGTGAAGATTCTGTAGGATCCATGGAGACCGGAGACGGTGTCCATGCTCGTGAATACCCAACCGCTGGACTTTTATTCGAAGCCCCATTGATTAATACCTTCCCAGATAATGAAATGGTCGGCGGATTCGTGCTTCCCAAATGTCATGCGTCTCTGTATACCAAGATCTGGAAGAAGTATGGCCACATTGCTACCACCTAAGTGTGGAAAGGTTTTCTTCCAACCCTTTTAACCACGATAGCGGGGCTATTGCCGATCATCGAGGAAATGAATCAGATGCACTTGCGAGATGTCAAAAACCATGAACTGCACCAACGGGATGAAATGATCTCAAATTGTGAGATATTGCGATTCAATGTAAGCTGGCTCCATCGTCGTCTTGAGATAATTAAGGTTCATAAGGCGACAGAGGTTGCCGATGCAATTTCCATGAATGCAGCTTTACTGGATGAGGAGAGGATACTGGCTCTGGAGTCAGCAAGGGTTGAGAAAGCAGTCGAAGACTTGAAGGCAAAGACCAAGATTTTTCAGAAGAAGCTTGACGAGGCTTCTTACAGGGATTATCCGTTGCTGGATGGTTTGCTCTGAGTGAGCATTTGTGGTTTTTTTTTTGAGTAAATCTGAGTTTCTAGTTAGGTGAAACAGTTGATCATGGTATGAACGAATTTTTCTCATTTATGAAATGTTTAATGAACAAAGGAGCATTCGCATGCTCTTTAGAGGAATGAAATTACATTTTTGAAAATGCTTGAAATGATGAAGAGGTAGTTTGTTTCATGGATCAGGCATAATAAGCTTTGAGTCATTTGCCATTGATGATGTTTCCTTCCTTTCCTCCATTGATTGCTAAAATTTTGTAGTACCCGCTAGACACTTCTTTGATAACAACATATGTCCCTTCCCATTTATGAGAGAACTTAGGAGCAGACATGTCTTGTTGAATGTGCTTTGCCGTCTTTAATACCAAATCTCCTACTTGAAATGTTCGAGGTCTTACCATTTTGTTGTAGGCTCTGGAGATCCTCTGTTTGTAAGATTCCACATATTTTTTCACCTTGGTTCTCCTTGATTCCAGCATATCTAGCTCAGCGATTCTTGATCTGGAGATTTCGGCCTCATCCCATTGTACCCCACTGGATGCTGCAATCCTGGCTGAGGGAACTTTGATTTCTGCTGGAAGTATGGCATTAGCTCCATAGACAAGGGAATATGGAGAAGTACCGATCTAGCTCCTTGGTGCAGTTCTATAAGCCCATAGAGCCATGGGTAATTGCTCATGCCATGATCGAGGATTGTCATGGATCGTCCGACTGATAATCCTGACCAAAGTCTTGTGGGTACTTTCTGCTTGACCATTTCCTTGTGGATAGTAAGGCGTGGAGAAGATTTGTTTGATCCCATATTTATTGAGCAGCTTCTCAACATCTTGATTGGCAAAAGGAGTTACGTTATCTGTGATGATATGCTTAGGAACTCCGAATCTGCATATTATGTTCTCTTTGATGAAGGCGGCAATTGTAACTCCAGTGATGCTTCGAAGGGGAATAGCTTCGACACACTTGGTGAAGTACTCTATCGCAGTGATGATGTATTCATGTTGTTTTGAAGATTCTGGATTGATCTTCCCAATGATATCTATTCCCCAGCTGTAGAAATGCCACGGACTATTCACAGAATTCAACGGGAGATAAGGAGTGTGGATGATATTACCATGGGTTAGGCATTGGTGACACCTCTGAACGTGTGCGGCTGCATCATCTTACATGGTTGGCCAATAATATTTCTCATGAATTTGAAGAAATAGTTTCCTCTTTCCTTGATGTTCTCCATTAGGTACTTCCTTCAGGATTGTAGGGATTTCATGTTCGGCTAAGCACCTCAGTAAATTTCCACCAAAGCTTTTGCGGTATAAGATCCCATCGAGATAGACGAATCTCTTAGCTTTCTGAATGAGTTTGACTGCTTGTTTCTTTTCCAGTGGTAGTTCGTTGTCCGGGAGGTATTTGATGTAAGGCTCCCTCAAGTCCCCAGTTTGGTGGACCGTCAAAACCTCCAAGTGATGAGGAGGTGTTTGGCAATCAGGATAAGATCCTTGTAAAGCTCTTGACTGAGTCTCCATGGATGGCCAGTAGTACCCCATCCTTTGAATCTTTCTGTAAAGTGTTACCACCAACATTTGCCCACAAACTTCCTCATGTATGCGCTTGAGCTGTTCCTCCGCTTCGTTGCTCCCAAGACATCGTGATAGAGATCTATCAGGTTTTCGATAGTATAGCCCTCCATGAAGCAAGAAGTAGTTCTTCAATTCCTTGAGGCTGACTTGGCCTTCTGAGATAGAGCTGCTCAATTCATGAACGATGGGTGCTCGCCAATCGTTCCCTGGAATGTCTTCGATCTGAGTGAGCCAAGTCGAAGATACTATACGCCTCTGTAAAGTGATCGTTTTCTGTGCTCCTTCGAATTGCAGCTTGGAGGCGAGGGTTGCTAGGCAATCAACATGCCTATTGTTAGTCCTTCCAGTATGGACGATCATTGCGTCAGCAAAATAGGTCAACAGTCGCTGAGCTTCGGTTCTGAATGGAGAAAGTGTAATTTCTTTGAGAGAATACGTTCCATTCATCTGTTTGACCAATAATTTTGAATCTCCCCTTATCTCGAGGTGTGTTGATCCTGCTTGCTTGGCCAAGGATAATCCTAATAGGAAGGCTTCATATTCCGCTGAGTTGTTGGTGCAGTAGAAATCCAACTTGAACGAATGTGAGAAAAATTCACCAGATGGAGACACCAGTACTATGCCCGCTCCTCCGGTGTCACTACTAGGGGTGGCAGATCCATCAAAGTATAGAAGCCATGTTTCTTCCTTGATGACCAAGATGTCTTGGAATTCTCCGGGCACTTCTTCATGTAGTGTTGTTGTGTCTTCCCCTGGAAAAGCGGCGAGCAAGTCTGCGACCGCTTGACCTTTGATGGCTTTAGGTGGCGTGCAAGCTATGTCAAATTCTGACATCTGGAGTAGCCACTTCGCTGGTCTTCCTATCAAGGATGGCTTTGATAGCAAGAACTTTATGGCATCATCTTTGGAGATGAGTACGACCCTGTTAGATAGTAAGTAATGTCTGAACTTCTGGATTGCATGTACCAATGCCAGGCATGCCCTTTCGGCCTTCGGGTATCGGAGTTGAGCATCTCTCATTGTGCAGCTGAAGTAGTAAATCGGTCGTTCGACACCTTCGTCGTCTTCCTGAGCGAGGAATGCGCCGATGACGACGTCACTGGAGGCTGTGTAAAGAATCAGAGGTCGTCCCTGCACTGGAGACCTCATGACGGCCGGTGACAATAATATCTGTTGTATTTTATGGAAAGCTTCTTGTTGAACAGCTGTCCAGGTGAAGCTTGCTCCTTTCTTCAGCAGAGGTTTGAACGAAGCAATGAGTTGAGATAATCCAGGAATGAAGCGTCGAATGTAATTTACCTTGCCCATAAAGCTCTGTAGTTCCTTCACGGTACGTGGAGGAGGCATGGTGGTAATAACTTTTTCCTTGTCTGGGTCGACTTTGATCCCTTCAGCAGTGACCAGGAATCCTAAGAATTTTCCGGAAGAAACTCCGAATGCGCACTTTAGAGGATTCATTTTTAATTTGTATTCTCTGCACCTTTCAAACACCTGCCTTAGAACTTCGAGATGAGATGCCCGAGTCTTCGATTTTACCACCACATCATCAACATAGTCTTCTACTTGCTTGTGCATCATGTCGTGGAATATGGCAGTCATGGCTCGCTGATAGGTGGCACCAGCATTCTTTAATCCAAAGGGAATCACAATGGAGTGAAAATTCCCAATGGGAGTACGGAACGCAGTCTTGTTGGCGTCATGTTCATACATCTTGATCTGGCTGTACCCACTATAGCCGTCAATGAATGAGAACATATCGTGGCCACTGTTTGCATCGACGAGCATGTCAATGTTGGATAGAGGAAAATCATCCTTTGGACAAAATTTATTCAAGTTCCTGAAGTCTACACAAATCTGATTTGACCATTTTTCTTCTTAACAGGTACCACATTTGCTAGCCACGTTGGATAAAGAATAGGCTTGATGAACCCTACTGCCAACAGTTTCTGGATTTCGACCTTGATTTGCTCCTAGACTTCGTGTCTAAATTACCTGGGTGGTTGTTTGACATCTTTGGAACCAGGGACGATGTGTTGGTGATGGGTGACGAGTTTGTCATCTAGACCCGGCATTTCTTCGTATGTCCAGGCGAAGACATCTTGAGATTCTTTCAATAATTTTACCAGCTCGTTCCGCTCCTCTGGTGATAGCGCTGAACTGATCAGGATTGGCCTTGGATCGTCTTCAATCCCAATGTTGATTGTTTCGAGATCGTCAGTGGTAGAGTCAGTGCCGTCCTATAGTTGTCGTGGGGCATCTTGGACTTCTTTTTTAAGTGATAGCTCACTCTGACACGATTCTTCATGGTGGGGAGACTTTTCATCGTTCTCCCCGATTAATTGCTAATCTTTCCGTCGGCGATAAATGACCTCCCTTCTACGTATCGACCGGTCGTGAAGTTTATCCATGGAGTTGAGACTTGATCATTATGGCGTTTAGTCGGTGTAGTAGGTGTTATTTGTACGCTGGATGATATCTGGTTAAGTGCTGAAAATGTGTCTGTGTGCTGATCCCTAGAAAAGTGCAGGAGTTCGCATAGATTTTCAATCAAATGTGTGACCCTTGTTCCAACGTCTTCTCGTATGTGGTGAAGCTGTTGATTTTAGGGTTAGATGACGCCTCAGTCCCCGGTGTTGAGGCTTCTGGAGCGGAGATACTTCTTAACTCGGATGTCAATCTGATGAGAAAGTCTAGGATGTGGTTTATCGTCTTCTTCATCAGGTCCATGTTCCTGGTATGGACTTCTAGGATTTGAGCCAATTCTGCCAAAGTCGGGATCCCTCTGCAATCCATGCCGCCAGGTGTAACATGAGGAATGTTGCCGTTTGAAATATTCTGATCTGAATTAGTTGAATTAGTACTAAGACCAACCATCTTGTGAGATTGTGATATTGCAACCGAGAGATTAATCTCCCACTGTGGTCACCAATCTGTAGATGGGGAAAAACGATTTGTTGGTTTTTAAGGAATTGAGGAGACGACTGTATGGAGGAGACTCCTCGAACCGAGCGAAATGTTAAACCTCACACAGATGCACCACTACAAAGGGGGTGCTTTAGATTCGAGAGATCAGTCTGTAGTACTCCGGCCTAAATCAAGACAATGACCGTTCCAGAGTAAATTCGGTCATAAGAGAGGATGGGTTGATCTGTAGGAGGGAAGCTGGGAAATGTGTGGAATCAATGGTAATCAAAGATTGTGGGTGTGTGAATTCTGAATATGATAAGCTCTGAATGATTGAAATTTCTCAATTGAGAGTAGTTGCTCAATTGATGAGTTGATGATCTCGTGTTGTCGATGAGACGTGAGATTGATGATACTAATGATGCCGATGATTCAATCATGATTCAGAGACTTATTTATATTGCTGGAATTATAGACACCATGATTCCATGAAGTGTGACAGTTGATGGAATCAAGGAGTTGGGAAGTGGAGATCGTGTTTGAAACCAGTTGCTCAACATGTGGAGACTTGGTCGATTTTCCACCCACTACCTCGTGAATTCCTTCAACTGATTGCACGACTTGCTCACATTCCATCGTGTGTTTGAACACACGTGTCGTAGACCGCCAGACCAAAACCCTAAGTGATACCCCCCCAAGTGACACGATTGACGTCTCATGGTTTGTTAGTCAATTAATGACTTCGAGGTTTGATGTGACGATGAATCCATGTAGTCGTTGAGTTGAACATGATGTTCTGAAACTCGTGAATTGAACATGTCATGAGACAGAGGTATAGTTCTTACGATGAAGTGAGCAAGTACTGCTCATTCGATGGATCGTTGAATATTGATTGTTGAACCAATATTCCTTGGTTTGAACAAATATTTATCATCTGAGCAAGTGTTGCTCATGTGATGAATTGTTGAATATTTGGTAGTCTAATGGATTATTGGCAGCGTACAAAAATATTAATTAGAATACCGGTCGTTAAACCGAGCATAATTAATAAAATTAATGACCATGTGGTCGTCATAAAATTATTAAGGTTAGGATCTGGAATGATGATCCTTGGATTCAGAAACCCTAATTTGATCAATTGATGATCAATTCATGGTTCGTCAAAATTTCAACCATGGGACAAAGGAGGGAGCGATTACATGGGACCGTGGATCAACCATGTAGTGTCCATATGATCACGTGAGCAAATACGAAGAACTCCTGAAGAGTTGACGATTTGTTGGTGAAAGAATGATTAAATGATGGTTTAATCATTTATTCGAAAATGCTCGTCTCAGCCTTAGGTGAGAAAACCTAATTAATTATGACGAGGCGTGGGACCGACCATGGAGTCATGAAACCGGCCCTAGGTTGTCCTGTGACCGCCTGACGATCACTTCATGAAAATCCAAAGTGTTTGGGAGAGTTTTGGACCTAATACGAGCAATTGTGCAAATTAGGTCAAAACTGTGAAAATTGATGGGACCGGCTTCCGTGAGCCAAAGAGCCAATCTTGGTCGGTCAAGATAGCGTGCTCGTGTCCACAAGGCATCCGCGTCTCAGTCCTGAGAATTTTGATATTTTCTGGCGTGCAATTGAGCATCCATTCGAGAAAATATGCCAAAATTAGGGTTTCGACGAAACTGAGGAAAACACCATGAGATGATGAAAAATAATTATAAAATAATAAATGAGGAGGCGTGGGACCGCCGTGGTCAAGGCATGGTCGGCCGGTCATGACCACGGTCCTGTGGTGCCTTTTCCTTAATTTTATAATATTTTGATGATTTTATGAAAAATTCATGAATTTTGAGAAATTTGATGAATTTAGGGAGTTTCCATGAATTGAAGGAGTTTTCATGAGTTCAAGGAAGCAAAAAATATTAAAATAATAAAACAAGGGAGTGTGGAACCGTAGAAGGCATGGCCGGCCGGCTAGGGCCCGGTCGCACGAGTTTTTTCTAATTTTTTAATATTTTTAGGTATTTTGATGATTTGAGGGATTTTTTCCTAATTTGAGAGAAATACTATGAAATCAAGGAATTTGATGAATTCAAGGAAAACTAATAATAAAATAATAAAACAAAGGGGCGTGTGGGACCGGCTAGGGCATGGCCGGCCGGCCAAGGCCCAGTCCCACAAGTTTTCATAATTTATTTTATATTATTATTATTTGATGATTTGTGCAAAAATACCATGAAATCAAGGAGTTTTTCATGAAATTAGAGAAATAATAATAATAATAATAAAATAAGGAACCGTGGGTGTGGGGCCGGTTGGGACCAAGGCATGTCCGATTGGCCAATGGTCACGCCCCACACGCCTTTCCTTAATTTTATATTATTTTTTATGGATTTATGGAAGTACCATGAAACCGAGGAGTTTCCTCAAGACGAAGGAGATTTGATAAAATTAGAGAATTTTCATCAAATCATGGAAAATAATAAAAATGCATTAAAAATATAAAACTGGCGTGGGATTAACCACGACACGGTCGGTCGGTCGTGTGTCCATGCTCCCAGCACCCTGGTCAACATTTTTAATTATTTATTATTTTCTTCTCTATTTTGCATAGGTTCATCGTTTCGTTGTATTTTTGAAATACTCGTTCTTGCGCTGACTGTTAGTGTATCATCGTTTACACCTTCACCATTTGAATCGGGGCTTACTTAGAGGTAGCTCAGATGCCCGGTTGTTGATTATTTATTACTAATTGTGGAATCCAGTGGAGAATAATTCACAAAACTGAGTAATAAAATGTTTATTATTAATTCATAGGATCAGCTGAGGATTAAGATTCGACCATTCAGAATAATAAAGTGAGCATTACCATTCCATGGGATTATAGATTCGACCAAAGAATTAGAGTAATTAAGATTTATCTATTACCATTTATGAGACCAGTTGTGGATTCAATCATGAAATCGGAGTAATGAGATAATATAATTATTGCTATTTTATGAGATCAAGTCGTCGATTCGATCATAGAATCAGAAAAATTGTTATTGCCATTCCATGGGACCAGTCGTGGATTCGACCATGGAATAGGAGCAAATTTTATTGCCATTCCATGGGACCAGTCGTGGATTTGCTCATGGAATAGGAGCAATAATAGATTATTCTGGGAATTCAGTAGTGAACGTCACAGCATAATCAATCTTAATTAGGAATAATTAACTTTGTGGATCTATACTAGCAGAGCAAGCTGTCTAGGAGCACTAATTATCCCGATATGAGCTTGTCGGTAAGTCATATCCTTTATATAGTCAGGGTAAACTCGTTGTTTGTTCCTAAAGATGTTATCGCTTTATACTAGTAGAGCAAGTTGTCTAGGAGCTGTCCATCTCGTGATTCTATATAGAAATAATCACTGAAAGTATTCAGTATTCATGAGATATGTCGTTGTCCAGTCGTGAGACTACATATCTACATGTACTCTAAGAGAAAGTACTCTCCGTTGAGAATTCGATGAGAGACTCGTGTCTCGATACTCACGTCTGATTGTTGAATCAGAGTTTCGTATAATTATGAGTTTACGAATTTAGCCTTTGTCGAAAATCCACCATCTACAGTTCGAAAGACGATCTTTTGATAATCCATTGTTGACAGACTCCATTCTGTGCGTGATTGATCACAAGAGATTCAAGTGATTGTGTGCAGTTTTTTATTGAAGATCTAAGAAGATTTGAAGATGAAGAAGATATTGAAGATTTCTGATTTTTGGGTTCATAATCTTTGGTGTGCACAATACTTGTTTTGGTAAAAGAGGATCCAATTAATAACCGGTTTATCTTTGTGATAGATTGGATTGATTAATTGAGTAGATAGGCATCAACACAATTCTTTGGATTAATAGTGTTGTTGGCTTAATCTTAAACGATTACTTAGGTAATTGAATATAAGATAGATCTAAGAACCTGACGAAGGAGTTTATGTTAAGATAAACGGAAGAGCCTTTGTCCGACTCATATCACTTGGTTGAATAGAGTTGATACCAAACAGATTTGTTGTTCTTTACTGTTTGGAATACAAACCAAAGGAATTGTTCCAAGTACGTGACTAAGGTCAGAGGCGTGGGAATACAGACAGAACTAGGTGAACTATAGGTTTAGTTGCTTGGTCTCAACTATACAAAGTTAGGTGTAATTTTGTGTAGCGGCTTAATACTGAGAGTATTCAATTCTGGACAAGGTCCCAGGGTTTTTCTGCATTTGCGATTTCCTCGTTAACAAAATCTTGTCGTGTCATTTACTTTATATTTCCGCATTATAATTATTTATTATAATTAAAGTAAATCACACAAACATTAATTCCTATTTACTTGATAAATGAATCATATTGTGTTTGGTTAAGTCCGAACCTTTTTATCAAGTAACACACTTCGTTGTTGTATCGTCTCGATCTCGTATCCATAGACGATCACACGAAGTGTGAACCGATTAGTTGTATTGTCTCGACTCAGTCCACAGACAAGCACTTTCGGTGAAAGGATTTATAGGTAGGAAAAGTTTTAGCTTGAGGTATATTTGGGTACCCTCGCGTTTCAATTGGTATCAGAGCAAGCAAACACGAAAAGATCTAACTGTTAGAGCATAGCTCGGTCAACCTCGCATGCGTTGCTATCTCAAGCATGTTTGTCAATGTTAGTGATCAAAACTATAAAGTCTTGATTTCTAGCCTACATAGCTAAGTCTCGGACTACGATAGAAAAGTGTAGTTGAGCTCAAAGACTTCATGGCGATTCATCATACAACGATGAAGATCTATACAAGGAACCGTGGAACTTCATCAACAAAAAGGTATGTGGAGACTTGAACTTATCTATCACTCAAAAGTCTATCTCATTTATCTCCTACTTCTTATGAGACAAAAGTCGTATGATATATAGACTAGATCATACACATTTGACATTTCTAGCTGAGCATTCATTGCTTATCTTTTATCTCGAAATCGTGTGTTGGTAAAGCGTTTCGCTTTGATCAAGTTTATCTTCACCTAGTGACGAAAGTCATCAAAAGTTTCAATCACTTTGAGAATTTATCTGACGTGAATCGGTCTGTGAATAACGGCTACATAGCGTCCTATGAGAATGTCTCAATGATTGAAATGAGAGTTTAGATTACATAACCATGTGTTCCTTGAACCGTAGTTTTCGAACTTTGTTGATCAAGAGAAATCGGGAGAATTGTGGAATTGGCTTTCCAAGTCCGCGAACTGTCAGAAGTTCTCGACCGAGAATTTCTGCTGGGATTTTCCAAAACTCGTTTGTGTGCTAAGTCCGCGAACTCAGTCCGCGAACCCAGTCTGCGAACTGGAGGAAGTTCTCATCCCGAGAATTTCTGCTGAGTTTGGAAAACTCAACCGATTAACTTAAGTCCGCGAACTTGTTTGCGAACTTAAGAGGTTATGATATAAAGATGTGCTCTGAACATGAAACATTAAATTACTAAGGAATGCTTTACGCAAACCGTGGCTATAATGTTCATGAGCCGATTCAATCGAATCGAATCATCTTTGTTTCAATTGTGTCTTGTGTAGTTACATAAGATCTCATAACAATTGAACAACTCTTTAACTAGTTCATTTGAGTCAATTGAACTGGTTATGGTGAAGAAGAACAAGGTTAATATAAAATGCTCATATGGTTAACCTTTTGGGTTAATATGTTGAACCAACATACACGTACACGTTTGGGCATGGTTTTCACGAACCCAGTAAACGTATACCCAAGTGTGTGTGACAAGCTAAGTTTTCTATCTAACGGTTGAGAAATATTAGCTTGAATCTAAATCAGGTTTTCATCTAACGGTGAATAAGGATTGCTTTGTAACTAAGGCAAAACCCTGATTTGAAGGCTATATAAAGGAGACATCTAGCATTGTGCTACTAGTGCCCCCACTAGAGTCGATCTCTATTAACCTTTGATTTTATTCTCTAAAATCAGGTTATCGACTTAAAGACTTCATTGGGATTGTGAAGCCAGACTGATACTACTTTATCGTAGTTGTGTGATCTGATCTTGCATCTTCTATCATACGAGTACAATCGATTGATTGACTTGAGATCGTGAGAGTTCTCCGATAGGCAAGATAAAGAAGTCACAAACATCTTCGTCTCACTGTTTGTGATTCCTCGACAATCCGCTTGTGTAGTCAGGAAGGATTATAGAGAGGTGATTGATTAATCTAGGCTGTTCTTCGGGAATATAAGACCGGATTATCAATTGGTTCTTGTTACCTTGATTTTATATCTAAAGACGAAACAAAACCTAGGGTTTATCTGTGGGAGACAGATTTAACCTCTTATAGACTTTTCTGTGTGAGACAGATCTGTTTATTATCAAGTTTGTGATTTTGGGTTACAACAAGTCTTGGTTGTGGGTGAGATCAGCTAAGGGAATCAAGTGCGTAGTATCCTGCTGGGATTAGAGGTGTAGGAGTACATCTGTACCTTGAATTAGTGGGAGACTGATTGCGGTTCAACTATAGTCCATTCCGAAGTTAGTTTGCAGTAGGCTAGTGTCCGTAGCGTCTTAATACAGTGTGTATTCAATCTGGACTAGGTCCCGAGATTTTTCTGCATTTGGGTTTTTCTCGTTAACAAAATTTCTGGTGTCTGTGTTATTTCTTTTCCGCATTATATTTTATATAATTGAAATAATACAGGTTGTGCGTTCGTGATCATCAATTGGAAATCCAACCTTTGGTTGTTGATTGATATTGATTGATCCTTGGACATTGGTTTTTGGTACCGTCCAAGTATTCCTTGTATTTGATAAAGACTCGCTATTGTTTTTAGCTTGAGTAAAAATAAAATCAAGAGAGATATTAACTCCTTGAGATACTTTTATCTAGATTGAGTCTGACTGTCTAGTTGATTCTCTAGCAAAGTATTTCGGAGTTAGTCCATACAGATTTCTAAGCGAAATATTGGGTGGTGTTGTTAGACCCCCGCTTTTTCAATTGTTATCAGAGCAGGCAAACACGTTTAAGACCTCATCTGTATGTATTTATAGCAATCTGACTCTATGGGCAAGAGTACTATCTCTGATAACGCGAGCTTCAGAGATATGAAACCTTTGAGAAAAACTCCTCCTCGTCTTCTTCTGCCAAATCTGCATTCAACTGGAGAAAATCTCTTGATAAACAGTTCGATGATTTTTCAGATGACAATGATTCAGAAGAAGAACATAGTCTTTATGAGGAAGTTTCTCAATACATCAAGTTGTTTGATCGTGAATTGAAGGAAACGAGGACAACTGCTTTCTTGAGAAAGTATATGAGTCCTCTCTGTCAAGAAATCAGAAAGTTGAGAAAACTCTTCAAAGGTTATGATGATGGATACAAACTGCTACAATCTACCGTTAAAGATCATGAAGAAGAGGTTCGCTCAAAAAAATCTGAATGTGATAATCTTCTTCGTAACCTCTGTATATTAAAAGAGAGGGTTGCCGAAAGTGAAGCAAGATGTGAATCTCAACAGAAGTGTTTCAATGACAAAGAACGAAGTTTTCTTATCAGAGAGAAATCCTTGGAAACCAAACTCACTGCTGCTCTTAATAAGGTAAAATCACTGGAAGAGAATCTAAATAGGTTTGGTTCTAGCTCTACAAAACTGTCTTCTATGCTGGGAGCCTGTAAAGAACATCATGATAAACGTGGTCTGGGATATAAAGGAATAGATGCTACTAACAGTGATAAGACTAAGTTTGTTAAAGCTGTTAATATTTCTCCATGTGAAAAACCTGTGTCAGCTTGTAAAAACAAGGAGTCTACTTCTTCTAAAACTGCTCAAAAGAGAACTACTGAACGTAGGTCCTTCAACTGCTATTACTGCGGAAACAAAGGACACTCTGAGCGAAGGTGTCGCCTTCGAATTAGGAATGAAAAACTTCAAAACATTCTTACTTGGATGTCCAAAGAAGTTGTTAAACCTATATCACAGATTGTAATCATTCCTGGGACATACTGTGATAGGGCTTTTCCTAATTATGTATTCAAACCGAAGGATACCTGCAATGGTGGAAGGAAAAACAACAAAAGTGTGACAGGTGTTGTAAATCAGTCTGGAAGGAGAAAAAGGAACAGGAGAAACAAAAATGAGTCAAGTTCTTCTAATGTTCTGAAAAAGGACCGTGAATCCAAGACTTCCGATTCAGACTTCTTACATGTCAACAATCGAGTCTCTGATCTGAAGATTCACATAAACATACTGAGACAGAATATCAAGAAAACATGGAATGTTGTTAACCCAGGTACTTCTAAATCTTCTCTTGATAATACTTCTTCAACTAAACCAGGTAGTTTGTTAAATACCGATGAAAAGGAAAAAGAAGAAGTAAACAATGATGAGCAAGATGCTCATCCTATTACACCCTGACATGTTCATGTTGCATCTCTTTTTAATTTTTGTCCTGTTAAAAAGGGATGCTCTTGATTCTCAGGATTTTTCGTCTTGAGAAAGTTGTCAGGATTGTACTGCATTCGTTGTTACTTTATTCTGTTTGCTCCTCAACATCTTTTTCTTTTATTTCGGGCTTCCTGGTCTATCATAGGCCCGTTTCTCTAGTACACGCACCAACCCTCACGAACATCATGTTTCCTAGGGTTTGATGGAATTCCTTATATATATATATATATTGTGTTCCAAAGGTACAAAAAGATTTTCTAGAAGTCTTTTTGGTGCACAATGGAGGGAAGCAACAAGGTTGATGATGTTGAGTTATGTCCTATCGATATCTCATGCTTTCATTCACTTGATCATGAAAACGAAGACAAACTGCCAGTTCAGATTTCTCCACAATTGGTAGGAAATCTTTTTGGAGACTTTAAGGTCGTTCACGAACAACTTGGTATCGCAACACGGAATCTAGACTACCTAAAAGACGAACTAAGGAAGGCAACTGAGGAACTCGTTCTTGTTCAGTCCCTGGTTGAAGACAGGATTTAGCTTTTCGTATGATCTTGGTTCTAGTTGTTTGCCTAGTATGTCTTATTTTTGAATTTGTTGGAAGAATAACTAGTGCTTTGAATAGCGATGATGGTGACTACACATAGCTATTCTTGTTTTCATCTTCTTATGTTATTTTTTAGGTTTATTGGTATTAAATTCTAAAAATATTTGGAGGATGATGTTTATTGCAGTATTTTAATGGTTTGTGATATTGCAATATTCTTATGGGATATGTATTGTTTACGTCCGTGAACTTGAAGGTCCCATATTGCAGTCAAAAGTAAAGTCGTTCATGAATCGGTATTCGTATTGATGAAAGGACAAATGGACTTTTGACATATACAAAAGTTTAGCCTATGTAATCATTAATTTGATGGAAAATAGGAAAAAATCTTTTGTTCAACAAGGATAAAGTCTATTATGTCGTTATGATGGAAAATAGAATAGATCCTTGTATGTTATCCACGGTATTGATCTTCATTGATCCATTTTATTATGTTTTACCGTGAAGGCTCCATTGTGTGTCCTATGTTGAGCACCTTACAACTAAGTCGATTTACCTTGGCTTTGTTGGTTGTTCCATAAGATGATGTATGTCGAGAATTAAGAGCTAAATTAATCAACTAGTTTGGTTATTTAGTTTGTACTCCATAAGTTTTCTTTCTTATGTCGAGTACATGTACGGTTAAGGTTGTCATATTCTATGATGAACTTAGTCGGGGTTCCATAAGTTCTTTTATGTTGAGCCCAAAATAATTAAATTGATTACTTCAGTGATTAGTTTGGTTATTTGTATTCCAATTAGATTAATTATAGGTTCTCTTGTAATTAATCTAGTTGAGTTTTCATATATTCCACAAGTTCTTGTGTTAAGTATATGAAAGGCTACACTATCATGTTCTTTGGTTAATGTAGTCATATATTCCGTAAGGTTTTCCTTATGTTGAGTATTTGAACGGTTAAGTTAGTCATCTCCGTGAGATTGACTTAGTCGTAGCTCCGTGAGTTTACTTATGTTGAGCACTTTCAATTAAATTGATCACTTTTGTGGTTTGATTTAGTTGAGTATTCCAATTGAATTAATCATGGGTTTACTTGTGATAAATTTGGTTGAGCTTTGGATATAGAAAATCATTCCTATGGTTTTTGGTGTCCAATAAAAAATCCTTCCTTTCTTTCGAAATTAAGGTCGCTCTTGTTGTTCTCTCGGGAATGACATCAAATGGGGGAGAGTTCTTTTGAACTTGTGCTTAATGGTAATATCTTGCGGGGAGTGCGACTGTGGAATTTTATAGGGGTTATCTTGTATCTTAAAACTCCTTGATGAATGTTGTTAGCTTCGGCTATTAGATTGCATCTAAATTAAGTTGGTATGTATTTTTCTTTTGGTCATGAAATGTTTCTTGTGGAAATTTCATTATGATCCCATTCTTGTACTTTTGCCAATTTTATTGACAAAAAGGGGGAGAAATATTATTCACACTACAAATACATATGGTTTTCGGATCATTGTGTAAGGGGGAGTGGTTTCCATGATAGAGATGGAGTATTGACTAAGGGGGAGTGATACATATCACCATAGTATTATTGTTAAAGTCGTGATACAATTGGACTTTGATGTTATATAATAATACTATGACACTGTATAATAATGATCGAGAATCTCGATTTCTCTCATTGTTATAGCTACGGATCTTCAACAACTATGGTGCTAAACTTACAACCTTTGGGATCATTGGATTACTTGGAAGGACGAAGATTTCAAGGAACGTTGAAGATTAGACAATGGAATATGAGCCACTAAAGTTTATCTTTTTTGTATTCCATATGTATTAATAGTTTTGTCACTAAAATTGACAAAGGGGGAGATTGTTAGAGCATAGCTCGGTCAACCTCGCATGTGTTGCTATCTCAAGCATGTTTGTCAATGTTAGTGATCAAAACTATAAGTCTTGATTTCTAGCCTACATAGCTAGGTCTCGGACTAGGATAGAAAAGTGTAGTTGAGCTCAAGGACTTCATGGCGATTCATCATACAACGACGAAGATCTATACAAGGAACCGTGGAACTTCATCAACAAAAAGGTATGTGGAGACTTGAACTTATCTATCATTCAAAAGTCTATCTTTTCTATCTCCTACTTCTTATGAGACAAAAGTCGTATGCTATATAGACTAGATCATACACATTTGACATTTCGAGTTGAGCATTCATTGCTTATATTTTATCTCGAAATCTTGTGTTGGTAAAGCATTTCGCTTTGGTCAAGTTTATCTTCACCTAGTGAAGAAAGTCATGAAAAGTTTCAATCACTTTGAGAATTGCTCTGACGTGAATCGGTCTGTGAATAACGACAACATAGCGTCCTCTGAGAATGTCTCAATGATTAAAATGAGAGTTTAGATTACATAACCATGTATTCCTTGAACCGAAGTTTTCGAACTTTGTTGATCAAGATAAATCGGGAGGATTGTGGAATTGGCTTGCTAAGTCCGCGAACCTAGTTCGCAGACTCAGTCCGCGAACTGTCGGAAGTTCTCGACCGAGAGTTTTTGTTGGGATTTTCCAAAACTCGTTTGTGTGCTAAGTCCGCGAACTCATTTCGCGAACCCAGTCCGCGAACTGGCGGAAGTTCTCATCCCGAGAATTTCTGCTGAGTTTGGAAAACTCAACCGATTAACTGAAGTCCACGAACTTGTTTGTGAACTTAAGAGGTTATGATCTAAATATGTGCTCTAAACATGAAACATTAAATTACTAAGGAATGCTTTATGCAAACCGTGGCTATAATGTTCATGAGCCGATTCAATCGAATCGAATCATCTTTGTTTCAATCGTGTCTTGTGTAGTTACATAAGATCTCATAGCAATTGAACAACTCTTTAACTAGTTCATTTGAGTCAATTGAACTAGTTATGGTGAAGAAGAACAAGGTTAATATGAAATGCTCATATGGTTAACCTTTTGGGTTACTATGTTGAACCAACATACACGTACACGTTTGGGCATGGTTTTCACGAACTGAGTAAACGTCTACCCAAGTGTGTGTGATAAGCTAAGTTTTCGATATAACGGTTGAGAAATATTATCTAGAATCTAAATCAGGTTTCCATCTAACGGTGAATAAAGATTTCTTTGTAACTAAGGCAAAACCCTAATTTGAAGGATATATAAAGGAGACATCTAGCATTGTGCAAAACTAATCCCCACACGTCTGTGTGCTACTAGTACGCCCGCTAGAGTCGATCTCCATTAACCTTTAATTTTCTTCTCTAAAATAAGGTTAACGACTTAATTGGGATTGTGAAGCCAGACCGATACTACTTTATCGTGGTTGTGTGATCTGATCTTGCATCTTCTATTGTACGAGTACAATCGATTGATTGACTTGAGATCGTGAGAGTTCTCTGATAGGCAAGATAAAGAAGTCACAAACATCTTCGTCTCACTGTTTGTGATTCCTCGACAATCCGCTTGTGTAGTCAGGGAGGATTGTAGAGAGGTGATTGATTAATCTAGGTTGTTCTTCGGGAATATAAGACCGGATTATCAGTTGGTTCCTGTTACCTTGATTTTATATCTAAAGACGGAACAAAACCTAGGGTTTATCTGTGGGAGACAGATTTATCCTCTTATATACTTTTCTGTGTGAGACAGATCTGTTTATTATCAAGTCTGTGATTCTGGGTTACATCAACTTTTGGTTGTGGGTGAGATCAGCTAAGGGAATCAAGTGCGCATTATCCTGTTGGGATCAGAGGCGTAGGAGTACAACTGTACCTTGAATTAGTGGGAGACTGATTGGGGTTAAACTATAGTCCAGTCCGAAGTTAGTTTGCAGTAGGTTAGTGTCTATAGTGGCTTAATACAATGTGGATTCAATCTGGACTAGGTCCCGGGGTTTTTCTGCATTTGCGGTTTCCTCGTTAACAAAATTTACCGTGTCTGTGTTATTTCTTTTCCGCATTATATTTTGTATAATTGAAATACTACAGGTTGTACGTTTGTGATCATCAATTGGAAATCCAACCTTTGGTTGTTGATTGATATTGATTGATCCTTGGATATTGGTCTTTGGTACCGTCCAAGTATTCCTTGTATTTGATAAAGACTCGCTATTGTTTTTAGCTTGAGTAAAAATAAAATCAAGAGAGAGATATTAACTCCTTGAGATACTTCTATATTGAGTCTGACTGTCTAGTTGATTCTCTAGCAAAGTATTTCGGAGTTAGTCCATATAGATTGCTAAGCGAAAAATTGGGTGGTGTCGTTAGACCTCCGCTTTTTCAATAACAATCTGTGTTTGGTGCAAACCAACCTATAAGGATGAATCCAAAGGATGGTTCAGTTAATGTAAGTCAAGATAATGAGAATAAGATCTCAAGGAAAAACAATGGAAATTGGTCTCAAAAATCTTTTCGTAAATCAAAGAAAAAGTCTTTGACTGTTGATTTGACTAGGTGTCAGATTACAGATCAGAAAAGAGTGAGTTTGAAACTCAAGAAACATGTTTTGGATTCGACTCCAATTCATAGTGAAAAATTGTCTGAAAAGAGATTTGATTCACTTGTCTTCCCAAGTTCTGAATTTCGAAAGATGTTGGAAAGATTTTTCAAACATGTTGAAAAATACTCAGAAAAGGGAAAGGTTATTGACAGTCTAGATGATTTCACAGAACTTATTGTTCAACTAAATGTAAGAATATGTGAAGGAAAGAGAGAAACACTCAGTCTTCAAAATAATCTGGAAGATTATATGGAACAAAAACTGGCCCTGTTCAAGGAAGTTCATCAACAGACTACAGAGTGTGAAGTTCTTACTCATTCGCTGGAACATTCACATATAAGGAATACGGTCCTTATTGAAAAACTTTTTACTGAAACATGTCAAGAGGTATATCTGAACAGATGTTTAGAAAAACATTTCCAACAAAGAATGAATACCTTAAGAGGACATATAGAACGTCTTGAACAAGAGGCATTAGAAAACTGTCGACTGACAGATCTAGACCTCACAGGTTCAAGTTCAAAGAACATACCATCCTGGGCACAAGATGTAATCAAGGATATTGCATCTCGCAATTTTCCTAACAAAGAGGATGGGTTCAAAACCCAAGAAAAAGGAACATGTTTATGCTCCTAAGACAAAGGAGGAAGATTCTCCTTTAAAGGTATATGATGAGGGAGTTCCTCATCCTAATGCTGAATCGCATTAGAATGTGCATCCAATGCCCAATCTTCGGATATAAGGAAGCACATGTACCTGGGCAATATGAATCCTACAAATTTCTCTTATTCAAGATAGAGAGAATACACAATCTACCTTACAAATACTTTAATCATTCATATGTGTAGAAAGGTTGTCTTACAACAACTTGTATAAAAATGATTTTCATAGATATTTGAAGTATCTCCTAAAAAAACGTTTTTGGAGATAATATCTTTGGAGAATGTTGTGTTTCCGTAACACATTAGATGCGAAAATTATTTTCAAATCTTGTCAGAATTATTTATTTAAGTCTGATATTTATGTTTGGAATGTGTTAAAGGTATTTCAAGTATATGTACTCAACTTGTCTGAGAACTTATACAAAAGGATGTATTCCCAAACTAGATCTCAAGCACAACTTCTGAAAGCCTTGAGTGGAATGACTTCAAAGGAAAGTGTTCATCTTGATAATACCTTCAAGAAATCTGGTTGTGAAAATACTGATAATGAAAAGGAAGATGTGACTCATCTCCTTGTTCAAAATAGCTTGGATGCTAAAGTTGATATTATCAATCTACATCAAGTCCTCCTCAATACCATTGAAACTCATTATAGACAGGCAGCATTACTAAGAACTGTTACCTGTAACCAAAGAAAACTGATTAAACTTGTAATCGGCAATAGGGAGTATGCTCGGAATATTAATCGAAAGGGTAATGCTTTAGCCTGTGAACATAACCAAGGTACCGTGTGCAGAATCCGAGATATCGGTCGAGATATTGTAGATGAAAATCCTGAAAAAATTGAGGAAATTGAAGATGATCTTTGAAAATCACCTTTCTAAAGGTTGTTAGAGATTAAGTTATATGTTGTAATACTTAATCTAGAATAATGGACATCAATTTTTGATTTCTTTCATTGATTGTATTGGTCTATAATGAATAAAACTATTATAAATAAAATTATTATAAATAAAATTATGTGATTTTTCTTGTGATAGTTTTCGGTTTACATAGCCTGTGCTTGAATGCTTTTATCTTATTGCTATGTATGTTTATGAGATGTTTGATTTTGGTTTTACTACCTTAATATTCGATCTCATATGTTATGAACCCTTGTGGTTTGGGTGACTTTTTGATTTAGCAAGATTAAGTTCTATCCCATGATTGGTAGGCTTTATCAAAGAATCATGAGGGGTTCTGGTAGACACAATATGTGAAAAAGTTACAATATGTTGAATCGGTTTTGGTTTAGCATAAAAGCATATGTATTTCGACGGTTTTCAACTTTTGCTTGCAATTGTTAAAACCGATTTTCAACCTTTCTCTGGTAAAGGTTGGTTGTTGTTATTCTTTTGTTTTGGCATAAGGATGACAACATGATGATATTTCAATATCAATTCTCCCTGGAAGAAGATGCAATCATATTGGAGAAGTGGATGCGAAATTTGAGGTAACAATCTTGTTAGTTAATTCTTTTCCTGTTTAAGAAAAGCCTGAGTTTATTTCATATATATTTATTGCTTTTGCTTAACAAAATTTCGGTAGAATTGATGTTTATTCCATATGTGTGTGTGGATGTGTGTGATTCAATTGGTCCCAGTTAAGAAAAACTATTGTTATCTTGCTTTATTGTGTGGTATCAATTGTTTAGGCTTATAAAATTTCGATGCAATTGCGGTGCTTTTAATGTCTATGTTGTTTCAATTGCTTCCGGTTGAGGTGAATAATTATGCAAGTTGATTTATGTTGATTTTTATGAATTATTTATGGCTTAACGAAATAAAAGGTGTACGGGATGAGTTGTTTAGTTCAATTCAATTCCGGATAAGAGAAACTAAGTTAATTATGATCTTAGTTAGACTTATCGAAGTGAGGGTTCGGTTATTCAAGTCTAATCGAATTCCTTAACAAGAAATGCTAGTTAACTAACCTAGTATTTGTCTTGTTTAGAATTGAAAGTGAAAAAAAGTGGGGGTACAACAACTACACCCAATATTTCGCTTAGCAATCTGTATGGACAAACTCCAATATATTTTCTAGAGAATCAACTAGACAGTCAGACTTAATCTAGAGAAAAGTATATTGAGGAGTTAATATCTCTCTCACTTGATTTGATCTTTACTCAAGCAAATAAGAATTTGCGAGTCATTATCAAATACAAGGATAATAAACTTGGATGGGACCAAAGACCAATATACAAGGATCAATCAATTTCCAATCAACAACCAAGGTTGGATTTCTCAATTGATCGATACAACGCATAACCTGTGATATTTCAATTATATAAAAAAATATAATACGGAATAGAAATAACACAAACACCAGAATTTTTGTTAACGAGGAAACCAAAAATGCAGAAAAAAACCCGGGGCCTAGTCCAGATTGAACACCACACTGTATTAAGCCGCTATAGACACTAGCCTACTACAAACTAACTTCGGTCTGGACTGAAGTTGAACCCAAATCAATCTCACACTGATTCAAGGTACAGTTGCGCTCCTTATGTCTCTGATCCCAGCAGGATACTACGCACTTGATTCCCTTAGATGATCTCACCCACAACTAAGAGTTGCTACGACCCAAAGTCGAAGAATTTAATAAACAAATCTGTATTACACAGAAAAGTTTATAGAATAGATAAATCTGTCTCCCACAGATAAACCTACAAGTTTTGTTCCATCTTTTGATAAATCAAGGTGAACAGGAACCAATTGATAAACCGGACTTATGTTACCGAAGAACAACCTAGTATTATCAATCACCTCACAATAATCTTAATCGACGCGGCGAAAGAAGATATTGTGGAATCACAAACGATGAGACGAAGATGTTTGTGACTACTTTTCTATCTTGCCTATCGGAGATATAAATCTCAAGCCAATCGTTACGATTGTACTCAAAATGATAGAAGATGCAAGATCATATAACACAGCTACGAGAAAGTAGTATCGGTCTGGCTTCACAATCCCAATAAAGTCTTTAAGTCGTTAACCTGGTTTTTAAGAAGAAACCAAAGGTTAAAGGAGAATCGACTCTAGCTAATACAACTAGTATCACACAGGAGGTGTGTGGATTAGGTTTCCCAGTTGCTAGAGTTCTCCCTTATATAGTATTTCAAATCAGGGTTTGCAATCAATGTTAGCTTGGTAACAAAGCATTCAATATTCACCGTCAGATGAAAACCTGATTAGATTCAAGCTAATATCTTTCAACAGTTAGATCGAAAACTTAGCTTGTTATACAATAAATGAAATGTACTATTTTGGGTTTATGTAACCGAACCTAAATATGAACATTTGTTGGTTCAACAATAGTTAACCAATGGTTAGCCATATGAGCACTTTCATATCAACCATGTTCTTCTTCACCATAACTAGTTCAAATGAATCAAATGAACTAGTTAGAGAGTTATTGAATTGCAAGGAAATCTTATGTAACTACACAAGACACAATCAAAGCAAAAACGATTTGATTCACTCGAATCGGTTCATGAACTTTATAGCCACGGTTTGCAATTTGCATTCCTTAGTAAATATAGATGAGTTCACAAACAATCGTCTTTAGTTATAACCAGCTTAAGTTTGCAGACTTAGTTCACGAACTTAAGTTCCCGGAAGGAGTTCTCAAACTCCAGCAGATTTTCTCGGGTCGAGAACTTCCGCCAGTTCGCGGACTGAGTTCACGGATCTTGTTCCGATTCTCTTGATCAACAAAGTTCGAAAACTTCGGTTCAAGGAAAAAGGACTTATACATATATGTGTTGCCACACAATGCTTATATCCATCATTGGTTAATATAATCTAAACTATCATTTCAATCATTGAAACATTCTTAGAGGACGTTATATAGTTGTTATTCACAAACCATTTTTCTTCAAAGCCATTTTCA
The DNA here is from genome assembly GCF_003573695.1 of Papaver somniferum. Lineage (NCBI taxonomy): Eukaryota > Viridiplantae > Streptophyta > Magnoliopsida > Ranunculales > Papaveraceae > Papaver > Papaver somniferum. The sequence continues at coordinate 63,202,989 of NC_039364.1, read as the reverse complement.
AAGTGATTGAAACATAACATGACTTTCGTCACTAGGTAAAGATGAACTTGGCCAAAACGAAGGCTTACCAACACATATTTTGAGAAATAGATAGGCAAGATAAACTCGGCAAGAAATAACAAATGTGTATAATCAAAGTCCATATAGCAAAACGACTTTTGTCTCAAAATAGGAGATAAAGTAGATAGACTTTTGAGTGATAGATTTTTTCAAGTCTCCACATACCTTTTAGTCGATGAAGTTCCACCAGTTCCTTGAGTAGTCTTTCGTCTTGTATGATGATCGCCATGGAGTTCTTGAGCTCAACTACACTTTCTATCCTAGTCCGAGACTTAGCTATAGTAGACTAGAAATCAAGACTTATAGTTTTGATCACTAACATTAACAAACATGCTTGAGATAGAAACGCATGCGAGTTCGACCGAGCAATTCTCTAACAATCTCCCCCTTTGTCAATTTTAGTGACAAAACTATCAATACATATGGAATACAAAAATAAATGAATTAACTTTTGTAGCTCCTATTCCACATGCCTAATCTTCAACATTACTCGAAATCTTCATCACTTCCAAGTACTCCAATGATCCCAAAGGTTGTAAGTTCAGCATCATCGTTGTTGAAAATCCGTAGCTATAACAACGAGAAAACAAGAGTTCTCAAACATTGTTATACAGTGTCATAGTATCATTATACAATATCAAAGTTCAATTGTATCACAACTTCGAAAACAATACTATGGTGATATGTATCACCCCCTCTAGTCAATACTCCATTTCACATGGAAACCACTTCCCTTACATAATGATCCGAAAACTATATGTATTTGTAGTGTGAACTACATATTAATTCTCCCCCTTTTTGTCAATAAAATTGGCAAATGTACGAAAATGGGATCCTAATGAAATTTCCGAAAGAGACATTTCATGACAAAAAGAAAGCACATATCATCTTATTTAGATGCAATCATATAGCTGAGGCTAAATTCATTCATCAAGGAGTTTATAAAGATACAAGATAACCCCTATAATATTCCACAGCCGCACTCCCCACAAAGATTTGGCAATTAAGCACAAGTTCAATTAAGAACTCTCCCCCATATAATGTCATTCCCAAAGGAACAACAAGAGCGACCTTAATTTCAAAAGAAAATAAGGATTTCTTTGGACATAACAAATCACATACAAGTATGAATTTGAATCCAAAATACATAATTAAATTAACCATAAGAGAACCCGTGATTAATTTAATCGGAAATTCTCAACATAAGTAAACTTATGGAGACTCAAAATTACACAATTAGATTAATCACAATAGTAATCAATTTAATTGGTCATGCTCGACATAAGAGAACTTACGGAGCAACAACTAAATAACCAAACGAAAATTGATTAATTTAGTTGAACATGCTCGACATAAAGTACCTCACGGAGCATCAACTAATATAAGAATAACTCAGTCGATTGTGCTCAACATAAGACACCTTATGGAACAACACAGTATGTACACAAAAATTGTGGATCAGAGGTCGACCTTAAACCGTGGAATAAGCAAGGATTCATTCTACTTTCCATCACCATTTGCACACTGACATACAAGAGACATAATCCTTGTAAACAAAAGATTTTAACCTATCTTCCATCAATAATTGACATAATAGGCTTAACTTTTGAAGTTGTCAAAAGTTCATTCCTTCTTTTATCAATACATGCATATCGACATATAAAGGACTTAACTTTCGACAAGGTATGGGACAATCACAGTTCACGGACGCAAACACACATGTCCCATAACAAATTGCAATATATAAAACCATAAAGATTAATACTGCAAAAATCATCTTCCAAACAATTTTAGAATTTAAACCAATAAATCTAAAAACATGAAGATGAAAATGTTGGACATAGCTATGTGTAATCACAATAATGGCTCTTCCAAACTCTAGTTATTCTTCTAACAAAACAAGAAAATAGAAGATTTACTAGGCATTAAGACCTTTGAAGAATTCTTTATCGTCCCCGAACTCCTTGTCGTCAACAACCATTGGGTCATAAGGTTCATGAAGATATGAGTTAATATCAATAAACCTTCTTGACTGATATCGGACCAGGGCCTTCTGAATCTCATGAGTCTTAAACACAAAAGCTTTTATTTGACGAATCTCCTTTTGCATCTCCTTCAACACTTCAAGAACATCAGAAAACTTCTGAGAATGTGAAGGAATGGCTCTAGGCTTCCTCACATTCCTTTTTTTTCTTTTCAATGTCGGATCTAACGGAGATTTCTCTTTTTCCTTCATGATTGATGGCTTGATAACCATATTAACATCCTTTCCATCAGAAGACATGGTACTTGGAGCACCCATAAGCGTATGGGTTTGTGAGAGGAAATCACAATCTCAACAAGTGGTCTTGAGATAAAAAGAAGTTTCAAGGAAGGAAAGAGAAATGTAGGGTTAACCTTTAATAGGTTCGTGCACGCACAATTTTGAACCCTAAAGAGAGTAGAATTGTCGATAATAACCCTCGTTTATTGATAGACACAAAACTAAGAAAAGAAGAAAAAAAATTTTTTATTAAAGCCTGAGAGGTACACAATCTTGTATCTTTTGATCAGGCACATGAGACAGGATATACCAATCAACACAATCAAGTTGTGCTGTGATGAACAACCATTTGTCCACCATTTTCCTCTTGAGAGGAATCCACAGACCTCTGTCTATCAAAACGATTTGACCATACTTTCTTCTTTAATGGTCTTGGTTTATCCTTGGAAACTAACTTCTTACACGAAGATAAAATCATACATACCTCAGCGGTCTTCTGAGCAAGTTTAAGCTTGTTTGCTAATTGATTTGCTCTTCGTTGAAGTTTGTTGACGTGCCTCAATTGGTGTTTGTACTTGTAAGTTGTAACACTATGAAAGTTCATGATCCTTTAGAGAACATTACGAGCACGTTAATCTAGAATAAAAATCAGGCTTCTGAGATGTGCAAGCAGCTAGACACATGGTGGAACCTGAAATATTACATATAGAGTTTCCAAAGAATGGGTCAATTTTTCTTCCAGATTAGTTGGGTTTTCTTCTGAAAGAATATCAAGATTGATGTATGTATTGCTATAATTATCAAAATCAATATTTTCACCAAGAAGTGCAACACTCGATTTCTCGTCTTCATTAGAATCATAACTGTCAGACATTTCATCAAGAGTTGCAGCAAGACCTTTGTTCCCAGTGTATTTTCTATGATTTGGGAACTCGTTTGCAAAATGACCAAATCCCTTACACTTAAAGCACTGAGGCATATCCTCGTCATCAGTTTCATCAATATCCCTATTTGTAGGAAGAACACGATTATGAGGTTTGACTGATGCTTTAGGATTATCTCTGGAGAACCGTTTACTTCTCTTCAACAGAAGATACCTAAACTGTCTTGTGATCATTGAGACCGATTTGTCAAGATCTTCATCTAATGAATCAGTCTCAGAGTGATCTTCTTCAGAGATGTACACTTTTTTACCTTTATCAAGTAATTTAGTGTCCTTTAGTGCTTTGAACGCAACATCCTTAGATTTGGATGAATGCTCATGATCAAAGATCTTAAGATTCCCAACCAACGTATTTTTGGATAGATTATCTAGGTTATTTCCCTCAACGATGGCATGCTCCTAAGAATCGTATCTAGATGGCAGCGATCTGAGAATTTTCATCACAATGTCCTTTTCAGGAATAGTCTTACCCAATGCAAAAGATGCATTAACAATTTCAGACACTTTGTGATTAAACTCATCAAATGTTTCTTCATCTGCCATACGAAGGTTTTCCCAATCAGAATTAAGGTTTTGAAGCCTAGCTTCCTTTTCACTGGTATTTCCTTCGAATACGGTTTCTAAGATATCCCAAGCTTCTTTAGACTTAGTGCAATTTGACACATGGTGCTGAAGATTTGGGATAATGGCATGTATGATGGCATTCAAACCGTCGGAATTTTGCTTTGCAGCAAGTATCTCGGAAGGACTTATTCACCAATATTCTTGGGAACATTTACATTTCCAAATTCCACAACGGGAGCATCATATCCATTAACAACATATACCCATGATTTAAAATCACGTGCTTGAAGAAAATCTCGCATAACAATTTTCCACCATAAGTAATTAGATCCATCGAAGACTGGTGGTACGTTGATAGAGATATCACCTCTGTCCATAGAGTCAGATTGCTACATACATAGACTTGTAAGGTCTTGAACGTGTTTGCTTGCTCTGATACCAATTGAAAAGGTGGGGGTACAACAACCACACCCAATATTTCCTTAACAATCTGTATGGACAAACTCCAATATACTTTCTAGAGAATCAACTAGATATTCAAACTCAATCTAGAGAAAAGTATATTGAGGAGTTAATATCCCTCTCACTTGATTTAATCTTTATTCAAGTAAATAAGAATTTGCGAGTCATTATCAAATACAAGGATAATAAACATGGATGGTACCAAAGACCAATATCCAAGGATCAATCAATTTCCAATCAACAACCAAGGTTGTATTTCACAATTGATCGATACAACACACAACCTGTCATATTTCAATTATATAACAAAATATAATGCGGAATAGAAATAACACAGACACCAGTTATTTTGTTAACGAGGAAACCGCAAATGCAGAAAAACCTCGGGACCTAGTCCAGATTGAACACCACACTGTATTAAGCCACTACAGACACTAGCCTACTACAAACTAACTTCGTTCTGGATTGTAGTTGAACCCCAATCAATCTCACACTGATTCAAGGTACAGTTGCGCTCCTTATGTCTCTGATCCCAGCATGATATTACGCACTTGATTCCCTTAGATGATATCACCCACAACTAAGAGCTGCTACGACCCAAAGTCGAAGACTTTAATAAACAAATCTGTATCACACAGAAAAGTCTATAGAATAGATAAATCTGTCTCTCACAGATAAACCTACAAGTTTTGTTCCGTCTTTTGAGAAATCAAGGTGAACATGAACCAATTGATAAACCGGACTTATATTCCCGAAGAACAGCCTGGTATTATCAATCACCTCACAATAATCTTAATCGACGCGACGAAAGAAGATATTGTGGAATCACAAACGATGAGAAGAAGATTTTTGTGACTACTTTTCTATTTTTCCTATCGGAAATATAAATCTCAAGCCAATCGTTACGATTGTACTCAAAACGATAGAAGATGCAAGATCATATCACACAACTACGAGAAAGTAATATCGGTCTGGCTTCACAATCCCGATGAAGTATTTAAGTCGTGAACCTGGTTTTTAAGAAGAAACCAAAGGTTAAAGGAGAATCGACTCTAGCTAATACAACTAGTATCACACAGGAGGTATGGGGATTAAGTTTCCAAGTTGCTAGAGTTCTCCCTTATATAGTTTTTCGAATCAGGGTTTGCAATCAATGTTAGCTTGGTAACAAAGCATTCAATATTCACCGTTAGATGAAAACATGATTAGATTCAAGCTAATATCTTTCAACCGTTAGATCGAAAACTTTGCTTGTTATACACAAATGAAATGTACTATTTTGGGTTTATGTAACCTGTTAGAGCACTGCTCGGTCAAACTCGCATGCGTTGCTATCTCAAGCATGTTTGTCAATGTTCGTGATCATAACTATAATTCTTGATTTCTAGTCTCTTATATCTAAGTCTCGGACTAGGATAGTAAGTGTAGCTGAGCTCAAGGACTTCATGGAGATTCATCATACAAGAAGAAGATCTACTCAAGGAACCGGTGGAACTTCTCGACAAAAAGGTATGTGGAGACTTGAACTTATCTGTCAATCAAAAGTCTATCTATTCTATCTCCTACTTTTTGAGACAAAAGTCGTATGCTATATATATAGACTAGATCATACACATTTGGTATCTCGAGCCGAGTATACCTTGTTAGAGCACTGCTCGGTAAAACTCGCATGCGTTGCTATCTCAAGCATGTTTGTCAATGTTAGTGATCAAAACTATAAGTCTTGATTTCTAGTCTCTTATATCTAAGTCTCGGACTAGGATAGAAAGTGTAGTTGAGCTCAAGGACTTCATGGCGGTTCATCATACAAGTAGAAGATCTATTCAAGGAACCGGTGGAACTTCTCGACAAAAAGGTATGTGGAGACTTGAACTTATCTGTCACTCAAAAGTCTATCTATTATATATCCTACTCTTTGAGACAAAAGTCGTATGCTATATATATAGACTAGATTATACACAGTTGGTATTTTGAGCCGAGTATACCTCGCCTATCTATATCTCGAAATATGTGTTGGTAAGCTTTTCGCTTCGACCAAGTTTATCTTTACCTAGTGACGAAAGTCATGAATGTTAAAATCACTTTGAAAATTGCTTTGACGAGAAATAGTGTAACAACTATATAACGTCCTCTAAGAATGTTTCAATGATTAGAATGAGAGTTAAGATTACATAACCAATGGATTCCTTGAACCGAAGTTTTCGAACTTTGTTGATTGAAATAATACAGGTTGTGCGTATAGATCATGAATTGGTATAATCCAACCTTTGGTTGTTTGATTGTCATTGATTGATCCTTGAACATTGGTCTTTGGTACCGTCCAAGTTATTTCTTGTGTTTGATTACGACTCGTTGATTTCTATTAGCTTGAGTAAATCAAAACAAGAGAGAGATATTAACTCCTTGAGATACTTTTACCTAGATTGAGTCTGACTGTCTAGTTGATTCTCTAGAAAGTATTTCAGAGTTAGTCCATACAGATTTCTAAGCGAAATATTGGGTGGTGTTGTTAGACCCCCGCCTTTTCAATTGGTGTCAGAGCAGGCAAACACGTTTAAGACCTTACAAGTCTGTGTTTGTAGCGATCTGACTCTATGGACTGAGGTGCTATCTCTATTAACGTACCACCATTCTTCGATGGCTCTAATTATTTGTGGTGGAAAATTGTTATGCGATCTTTTCTTCAAGCACGTGATTTTCAATCATGGGTATATGTTTTTAATGTCTATGATGCTCCCGTTGTGGCAGTTGGAGATGTAAGCGTTCCCAAACCTATTGGTGAATACACCCCTACTGAGACAAATGTTGCAAAGCAAAATTCCGACGGTTTCAATGCTATCATTGATGTAATTTTGTAGTGATAAGTAAATTGTTCGTTTCTCGGACTTGTTGAGATTCGATTTTAGACTTAATATAATATGTACAAGGAAAGCTGTCACAGTATCGAGAGGTACTGAGATTCAGGATTCCACCAAATTCCATTCATGTGACTCAATTAATAACTCCAATCAATTATAGCTCAAATATTACAATATGGACTCTTATTCTTTGCCAAAAATAAATTTTTAAAACTTTAGATGTAAATCACAAGCATGGTGTATCAAAAGCTCTTACGTCTAAGCATACACCATCAAACGAAATCACAACTAATTAGTGAAAATCATGAATCAATTAAAATAAGTGCAAAAAGTCATAAAGAATTATTAAAATTACCACATGCGTGAAATAGGGTTTCCTCCGTCATCCCAGTGTTGGGGTTTAGCTCCTCATATTAATCATGATCTCAAAATACATGTATAAAGCTCAAAAGTTGATTAAAAGGGAGTAAAACAATTGAACAGAAAAATCGCAACAGAAATAACTGTTGCAAAGGCGTTGTTCACTGTTACAAGAAGAACGATATATATGAAGTGTTGTTGAGACTGCAGCTGCGACCCCCACAACTTTGTCGTAAACACTGTTGAAGAACGACTGTCTTCGGACGTCCGTTCTTCGTGTTCTTCAGCTGCAGCAGCAAAAACAGAGTTTGATCGAACTCTGATTTCTTCTTCTCTGGCCCTCCTCAAGTTCCCAAACTCTCGACACCTCTTCTATATGACCCAACCAATCTATTTATATCAAAAAGACCGATTAAATCTCTCCAGAATCTTCCAAAATCTCTTCTTTTCTCTTCACGGCAATGTTGCGGCAATTTCGTGATTTAGAGTTTCTACGCGTTTCTGAGCTTTCCTTTTGATTCTAAACTCTTCCTTAGATATATATGAATCTTTGGGAAGGTTTATAGCTCTTTAGTCTCTCTAGAATTTCCTAAAACAAGTCACACACGTGACTTTCCATATTTTGATGTTGAGGTAAAAACCCGTCGATTGAGCCCAAGTTAATCGTTTCCAACACCCATATTAGATTCCTAGACCCATAAGGAGTCTATTCTATGAAAATCAGAGGTTTAGTCGACCTCAAACTCTTCCAAATCACCCACAACAAATCTGCCAGAGATGTTTCTCTTTTCCCGCCAATTTCAAAATTCAAAAGGTGAAGGTGACCTCCCCCTAGTAATTAGGTTACCCCTTATCCAGGGTGCTGGGGTCCGCATAACACTTGTCCCTTGGGTGCCTTTTGTAATTTTTCTGGGATGTTTTCAACACTTTTTCGGGGTTCCTCCGGGGTATTTCTGGGGTGTCTCTGGCATACTTCTCGGGTGCTTCTGGTACGTTATCTACGGAGGTTCAAATGCCACATTTTGAGCCAATTTCGCCGCAAAATCTTATTTCTCCAAAAACACCTACAAAGAGATAAAATACCAAAATAAATACAAGAATGAGAACTATCAATATATAGAATCGAGACAAATTAGACACAAAAATGTGTCTATCAATCATACATGCCATTACCCCAAATCTTCAGCACCATGTGTCTAATTGCACTCGGTCTAAAGATGCTTGGGATATCTTAGAAACCGTATTTGAAGGTAACTCCAGTGAAAAGGAAGCCAGGCTTCAAAACCTTAATTCCGATTGGGAGAACCTTCGTATGGCATATGAAGATACATTTGATGAGTTTAATCACAAAGTGTCTGAGATTGTTAATGCATCTTTTGCATTGGGTAAGACTATTTCTGAAAAGGACATTGTGATGAAAATTCTCAGATCGCTGCCATCTAGATAAGAGTCTAAAAAGCATGTCGTTGTTGAGGGAAATAACCTTGATAATCTTTCCAGAAATACATTGGTTGTAAAGCTAAAGATCTTTGATCATGAGCATACATCCATAATCGGAAAGGATGTTTCCTTTAAAGCACAGAAGAACACTAAATTACTTGATAAGAGTAAAAGTGTTTATGTCTCTGAGGATGATCAGTCTGAGGGTGATTTTTCGGATGAAGATCTTGACAAATCAGTCTCCTTGATCACAAGACAGTTTAGGGATCTTCTATTGAAGAGAAGTAAACGGTTTTCAAGAGACAAACCTAGGTCATCGGATAAACCTCACAATTGTGTTCCTCCTAAAAACAGGGATGCCGACGAGGCTGATGATGAGGATATGCCACAATGCTTTAAGTGTAAAGGTTTTGGTCATTTTGCAAACGAGTGCCCGAATCGCAGAAAATACACTGGGAACAAAGGTCTTGCTGTAACACTTGATGAGATGCCTGAGATCTATGATTCTGATGAAGATAGGAAATCAAGTGTCGGTCTTCTATGTGAAAACATTGATTTTGATAAATGTAGCAATACATATATCAATCTTGATGGTTTCGGTGAATATAAGAATCCAATCATGCTGGAAGAATCAATTAAACCAACCTTTGGAAATTCTGTCTGTAATGTTTCAGGATCTACCTTGTGTTTAGTTGCAGTCGCACCATAGATGCCTGATTATTATCCAAGATTGACGTGCTCGTTTTGTTCTCAAAAGGGTCATGAACTATCAAGATGTTACAAGTACAAACATCAATTGAGGCACGCCAACAAACTTCAACGAAGAGCTAATCAGTTAGCAAGGAAGCTTAAACTTTCTCAGAAGACCACTGAGGTATGTAGGATTTGATCTTCGTCTAAGAAGTCAGTTTCCAAAGACAAAACAAGACCATTTGAGAAGAAAGTATGGTCAAATCGCTTTGATAGATAGAAGTCATAGGATTCCTCTCATGAGGAAAATGGTGGACAAATCATTGTTCACCACATCACAAATTAATTGTTTTGCTTGGTAAATCTTGTCTCATGTGCCTGTTCAAAAGAGACAAGGTTGTGAACGCACAGGCTTTAGGAAAAGTTTTTCTTAGGTTTATTCTTTTATGTCTATCAAATAAAAGGAAGGGTTACTTTCGACAATTCTACTCTTTATAGGGTTTAGAGTTGGACGTCCACGAACTTGTTTAAAGGTTTCGAACCCTACATTCCTTTTTCCTCTTTGATATTCTTTATATTCCAAGACTGCTTGTAGAGATTGTGAATAGACTTTTGACATATACAAAAGTTAAGCCTATATTGTCAACCCTTGACGGAAGATAGGTTAAAATCATTTGTATCCAAGGATTATTGCTATTGTATATGCTTGTGCAAAAGAATGAATCCTTGTGTATTCCGCGGTATAGATCTTTATTGATCCATCTTTTTGTATTACCGTGAGGCTCCGTGATGTGTCTTATGTTGAGCACGATACAACTAAGTTGATTATTTTTGATTAGATTAGTTGGTTGTTCTGTAAGATAATTTATGTTGAGCATTTGTGAACTAAATTAATCATCTTGTTTGGTTATTTAGTTATTGCTCCGTAAGTTCTCTTATGTCGAGCAAAACAAATTACAATTAAATTGATTACATTTGTGATTAGTTTGATTGTGTATTCCAATTAGATTAATTATGGGATCTATTGTAATTAATCTAGTTGAGTTTTCATATATTCCATGAGTTTTTCTTGTGTTGAGTATATGAACAACTATCTTAATCATTTTCTAATGGTTATGTTAGTCGTTGCTCCGTAAGTTTACTTATGTTGAGCACAACGAATTAAATTGATCATTTTTGTGGTTAATTTGATTATATATTCCAATTAGATTATTCATGGGTTTACTTATGAATAATTTGATTGAGTTTTGGATATAAAAATCATTCTCATGGTTTTGGTGTCCAATAAAATCCTTCGTTTCTCTTGAAATTAAGGTCGCTCGTTGTTATTCCCTTGGGAATGACATCAAATGGGGGAGAGTTCTTTTGAACTTGTGCTTAATGGTCATATATTGAGGGGTGTGCGGCTGTGGAATTTTAGAGGGGTTATCTTGTATCTTTAAACTCCTTGATGAATGTTGTTAGCTTCGGCTATATGATTGCATCTAAATAAGATGATGTGTGTTTCTTTCTCTCAGTCATGAAATGTCTCTTACGGAAATTTCATTATGATCCCGTTCTTGTACCTTTGCCAATTTTATTGACAAAAAGGGGGAGAATTAATATGTAGTTCACACTACAAATACATATGGTTTTCGGATCATTGTGTAAGGGGGAGTGGTTTTCATGTGAGATGGAGTATTGACTAAGGGGGAGTGATACATATAACCATAGTATTATTGTTGAAGTTGTGATACAATTGGACTTTGACACTATGTAATAATACTATGACATTGTATAACAATGATCGAGATCGATGCTTTCTCATTGTTATAGCTACAGATCTTCAACAACGGTGATGCTAAACTTAAAACCTTTGGGATCATTGGAGTACTTGGAAGTGACGAAGATTTCGAGGAATGTTAAAGATTAGACATGTAGAATAGGAGCTACTAAAGTTTCATTATCTTTTTTGTATTCCATATGTATTGATAGTTTTGTCACTAAAATTGACAAAGGGGGAGATTGTTAGAGCACTGCTCGGTCAAACTCGCATGCGTTGCTATCTCAAGCATGTTTGTCAATGCTAGTGATCAAAACTATAAGTATTGATTTCTAGTCTCTTATAGATAAGTCTCGGACTAGGATAGTAAGTATAGTTGAGCTCAAGGACTTCATGGCGATTCATCATACAAGTAGAAGACCTACTCAAGGAACCGGTGGAACTTCTCGACAAAAAGGTATGTGGAGACTTGAACTTATTTGTCACTCAAAAGTCTATCTATTTTATCTCCTACTCTTTGAGACAAAAGTCGTATGATATATATAGACTAGATTATACACATTTGGTATTTCGAGCCGAGTATACCTCTCCTATCTATATCTCGAAATATGTTTGGTAAGATTTTTGCTTCGACCAAGTTTATCTTTACCTAGTGACGAAAGTCATGAATGTTTCAATCACTTTGAAAATTGCTTTGACGAGAAATAGTGTAACAACTATATACCATCCTCTAAGAATGTTTCAATGATTGGAATGAGATTTTAGATTACATAACCAATGGATTCCTTGAACCGAAGTTTTCAAACTTTGTTGATCAAGAGAACCGGAAGTATGGCAAGTGTCAAGTTCGCGAACTCAGTCCGCGAACTGCCGAAGTTCTCAAACCCGAGAATTTCTGCTGGAGTTGACAAACTACTTGCGTGAGCCAAGTCCGCGAACCGGCGTAGCTCTCGAACCCGAGAATTTCTGCTGGAGTTTGTAAACTCTATCCGGTGTCTTAAGTCCGCGAACCTAGTCTGCGAACTTGAGAAGGTTATATATCTAAAGATGATCTCTGAACTTAATCTTAAAAGACTAAGGAATGCTTTTGCAAACCGTGTCTATTAAAGTTCATGAACCGATTCGAGTGAATCAAATCATATTTTCTTCAATTGTGTCTTGTGTAGTTACATAAGATTTCCTTGCAATTGAAAAACTCTCTTAACTAGTACATTCGAGTCAACTGAACTAGTTATGGTGAAGAAGAACATGGTTGGTATGAAACGCTATATGGTTAACCTCTTTGGGTAGACTATTGTTGAACCAAAAATGTACACGTTTGGGTGCGGTTAACCTCTTTGCGTACAATCATTTGTGTATGACAAGCTAAGTTTTCGATCTAACGGTTGAGAAATATTAGCTTGAATCTAAATCAGGTTTTCATCTAACGGTGAATATTGATTGCTTTGTAACTAAGGCAAAACCCTGATTTGAAAGGCTATATAAAGGAGACATTTAGCATTGAGAAAACTAATCCCCACACGTCCGTGTGATACTAGTTTCTCCGCTAGAGTCGATTCTCCTTTAACCTTTGGTTTTCTTCTTCTAAAACCAGGTTAACGAGTTAAAGACTTCATTAAGATTGTGAAGCCAGACCGCTACTACTTTTATCGTAGTTGTGTGATCTGATCTTGCATCTTCTATCGTAACAGTACAATCATATTGATTGGCTTAAGATTGTGAGAGTTCTCCGATAGGCAAGATATAAAAAGTAATCACAAACACCTTCATCTCATCGTTTGTGATTCCACGACATCTTGTTTCGCTACCATACGATTAAGATTGTTGTGAGGTGATAGATTAATCTAGGATGTTCTTCGGGAATATAAGACCGGATTATCAATTGGTTCCTGTTCACCTTGATTATTATCAAAATACGGAACAAAAACTTTTAGGGTTTTTCTGTGGGAGACAGATTGATCCTTTGATAGACTTGTCTGTGTGAGACAAATTTGTTTATTGTTAAAGCCTGCGATTTTGGGTCGTAGCAATTCTTAGTTATGGGTGAGATCAGCTAAGGGAATCAAGTGCGCAGTATCCTGCTGGGATCAGAGGCGTAGGGAGCACAACTATACCTTGGATCAGTGGGAGACTGATTGAGGTGCAACTATAGTCCAGTCCGAAGTTAGCTTGGAGTAGTCTAGTGTCTGTAGCGGCTTAATACAGTGTGTATTCAATCTGGACTAGGTCCCGGGGTTTTTCCGCATTTGCGGTTTCCTCGTTAACAAAATTTTTGGTGTCTGTGTTATTTCAGTTTCCGCATTATATTGTTTATCTTTATAATTGAAATAATACAGGTTGTGCGTATAGATCATCAATTGGTATAATCCAACCTTTGGTTGTTTGATTGTCATTGATTGATCCTTGGACATTGGTCTTTGGTACCGTCCAAGTTATTCCTTGTGTTTGATTAGGACTCGTTGATTTCTATTAACTTGAGTAAATCAAAATAAGAGAGAGATATTAACTCCTTGAGATACTTTTACCTAAATTGAGTCTGACTGTCTAGTTGATTCTCTAGAAAGTGTTTCGGAGTTAGTCCATACAGATTGATAAGCGAAATATTGGGTGGTGTTGTTAGACCCCCGATTTTTCATAACCGTACCCAAACATGAACATTTATTGGTTCAACAATAGTTAACCAATGGTTAGCCATTTGAGCACTTTCATATCAACCATGTTCTTCTTCACCATAACTAGTTCAAATGAATTAGTTAGAGAGTTTTTGAATTGCAAGGAAATCTTATGTAACTACACAAGACACAATCGAAGCAAAAATGATTTGATTCACTCGAATCGGTTCATGAACTTTATAGCCACAGTTTCCAATTTGCATTCCTTAGTTAATATAGATAAGTTCACAAACAATCGTCTTTAGTTATAGCCAGCTTAAGTTTGCAGACTTAGTTCACGGACTTAATTTCCCGGAAGGAGTTCTCAAACTCCAGCAAATTTTCTCGGGTCGAGAACTTCCGCCAGTTCGCGGACTGAGTTCACGGCTCTTGTTCCGGTTCTCTTGATCAACAAAGTTCGCAAACTTCGGTTCAAGGAAAAAGGACTTATACGTATATGTGTTGCCACACAATGCTTATATCCATCATTGGTTATATAATCTAAACTCTCATTTCAATCATTGAAACATTCTTAGATGACGTTATATAGTTGTTATTCACAAACCATTTTTCGTCAAAGCCATTTTCAAAGTGATTGAAACATAACATGACTTTCGTCACTAGGTAAAGATGAACTTGGCCAAAGCGAAGGCTTACCAACACATATTTCGAGAAATAGATAGGCGAGATAAACTCGGCTCGAAATAGCAAATGTGTATAATCAAAGTCTATATAGCAAAACGACTTTTGCCTCAAAATAGGAGATAGAGTAGATAGACTTTTGAGTGATAGATAAGTTCAAGTCTCCACATACCTTTTAGTCGATGAAGTTCCACCAGTTCCTTGAGTAGTCCTTCGTCTTGTATGATGATCGTCATGGGATTCTTGAGCTCAACTACACTTTCTATCCTAGTCAGAGACTTAGCTATAGTAGACTAGAAATCAAGACTTATAGTTTTGATCACTAACATTGACAAACATGCTTGAGATAGCAACACATGCGAGTTCGACCGAGCAATGATATTACAAAAAGGTCTAAGTTTATGGATAATTAGAACCTGATGAGAAAAATAGAGTTATCTTTATTTTGGTCTTACCGAATTAAGCGATTTTTTTTGTACAATCGGTTTAGCAAAGGGACTAAGGTGCTTAGTTGTTTTTGGTTTTCTAAAATAAAATGGAAAATTGTTTCGGGAAATTGTTTCCTTGGTAATATATCAAAATAAAACTACTTGTAGTTTCGGTTTTTTATATTGGTTATCAGAACATGGTGTGTGGAACCCTCGTGCCTAAATCTACAGATTGCAAGTCTTTTGAGATTTGTAAGATTCTTTTCGTGTTGTCCTTTATTTTTTCATTTCTTTGTCATTTTGTGACAAAAAGGGGGAGAAATATATGGAGTAAACAAGTGATACTGGCATTGATTTTATATTGATTGGTATCGCTAAGGAAAAGAACATTGGTGCTTAAACGTTTTTTATCTAAACGAAAGAGTGAAAGCACAGACTAAGGGTGAGTAACATATCATATGAATTGGTATAACAATGACGTGTGGATTGAATACCTACCTATCTTCCTTAGGGGGAGTATTAGCTTTGTTATTATAATGTCAACATCGACATTTTGAAGGATTGAATGTAAGCAGTTTACTGTGATGTTGAATCGGGAATCAAGCGTATGTGTCATTAATTATTGTAATTTGTTTATCCATAAGATGTAAGAGTTTTGTCAGAAAATTGACAAAGGGGGAGATTGTTAGAGAATAACTCGGTTGAACTCACCAAGCGTTGGTATGTAAAGTTTGGTTGTCATATTTTAGTGAATCAAAACTCATGTTAAGAGTCGCTTGATTATGTACTAGAGTCAACTTCGTATAGGTTAGCTTGAAAGTATTAGGATATGAGACTTTACAAGTATTGCGAAGACTTGAAGGTGTGAAGAAGCAAGGAGCTACAACGACAACAATCATCCTTCCACTTGATGTTAGTGATATTTGACTTGAATTGTTTCATTCCCTAACGTATCTTTCAAGTCGCGCATATTGAAAACAAAACTGCGAAGCATATTTGAACTCTAGATAGACATAGTATTAAGGAATACAATACGAGGTTTATTTCTTAACCATTAAACTTTGTAGATAAGACATCGTCATAATCATTTGAATGCTATTGTGATTATGTATGGGTATGAGGTGAGGATTTCATCCTAGGGAACAATGTTTTACATGTGTTCTAAGGAAGTAAGTTCATAAACTTGTTTGTGAATCGAAAAGGAAATCGCCAGGCGTTATTGGTTTTGTTATTCATTGTATATCTTATGAACAACCAATATGTGTGATTGAGTATAACCGTTCACGACTTGTTGTGTTCTTGGTAGAACTATTCACAAAGGAATGACTTATGTATTGGTATGACTTTTATTAGTGAAACCGATCTTAAGTAATCACCTGAGATGGTATGATCGGGTTTGTGATTTTTTGTCTGACCAAATATGGGAAAGGGGAACCGATCATAGTAAGAGGTGTAGTACATCACAAAGGGGAACCGATCCTTGTATGAGGTGCATCAAGGTTTATAGAAGAAAGGGGAAACGATCCTATGAACATGTGCAACACGTTTTTAGGCAAAGGGGAACCGATCCTATGCACATGTGCAACACATATAAGTTAGATACCATATATATATATATATGTGGGGAACCGATCCTAGTACCTAGTCAACCAACTTTGGATAGCTAGTGTGACTATGCACAGTACTCACATGGAAGGTAGAACCGGAACTTGTTTTGGTAGAACCGTTAAACCCATGATTGTGATTGAATGTTATTTGATCAATTGCATAGTTCTTGAAAGTCAGATGAACCAATTCTAAACTTGTTTGGAATTGTGGAAAATCGGTTTCAAGGTTGTAAGTGTGAAAGAGAACTTACAAAGTTAAGATGTCGACATACTTTGAACACGTGTTATGAATGTTTATTGCTTTAATTGTTAAAAGTTATTCCTTAATAGCTAAGGGAAGAGAATCCCAGGATCTAAATATAAATAAGTTAAGAATCTTTTAATTAAGGTATTTAACTTCTTTGTAGGGAAATAAGAATTAGTAATGTGCATTTACTAATTAGAGATTTTCCGAGAGATTTCGATCATTATTTTTGGACAGAGCATTTCCAGGAATTATGAAAACCGAATTTGTTCTTTAATGAATATCTTGAGAATATTTTCGATTTTGGAAATTCCTTGGTGTCCAAACTTCCTTGTCTATAAATACTTGAAGTTTGCCTTTCTTGCAAACTAATCCTTCGTAACAACAAAGTTCCTCTTTGTTGTGTTGTTACTGGTGTAGCCGCCTATTCGGAGAGGAGAGTAACCTAATTAGGAGAAATCTCTTACGGCCGCTCAGTTTAAAGTCTTCTTTGGGATTGAGAAGCTCTAGCGTGTACCGTTGGTGGGAAACTAGATAATTGCGGTTTATCTTTTGTTTTCTTTGATTTGATTGACTAACGGTGGTTGAACTTTGATTGCACCTAGTTTGTTTATGCTTGAGAATCTTCTCTTATGATATAAGATTCACTCAAACTAGTTCATAGTTTCGACATGGATCTTTAGACTGTTGTTAGTTCTAAAGACGATCTTGTGATAATCCATTGTTAACAGACTCTGTTCTGTGCGTGATTGATCACAAGAGATTCAAGTGATTGTGTGCAGGTTTTTATTGAATATCTAAGAAGATTTGAAGATGAAGAATATATTGAAGATTTATGATTTTTGGGTTCATAATCTTTGGTGTGCACAATACTTGTTTTGGTAAAAGAGGATCCAATTAATAACCGGTTTATCTTTGTGATAGATTGGATTGATTAATTGAGTAGATCGGCATCAACACAATTCTTTGGATTAATAGTGTTTTTAGCTTAATCTTAAAAAATTACTTCGGTAATTGAATATAAGATAGATCTAAGAACCCGACGAAGGAGTTTATGTTAAGATAAACGGAAGAGCCTTTGTCCGACTCATATCACTTGGTTGAATAGAGTTGATACCAAACAGATTTGTTGTTCCTTTACTGTTTGGAATACCAACCAAAGGAATAGTTCCAAGTACTTGACTAAGGTCGGAGGCGTGGGAATACAAACGGAACTAGGTGAACTATAGGTTTAGTTTCTTGGTCTCAACTATACGAAGTTAGGTGTAATTTTGTGTAGCGGCTTAATCCTAAGAGTGTTCAATTCTGGACAAGGTCCCGGGGTTTTTCTGCATTTGTGGTTTCCTCGTTAACAAAATCTTGTTGTGTCATTTACTTTATATTTCCGCATTATAATTGTTTTATTATAATTAAAGTAAATCACACAAACGTTAATTCCTATTTACTTGATAAATGAATCCTATTGTGTTTGGTTAAGTCCGAACATTTTTATCAAGTAACATACTTCGTTGTTGTATTGTCTCGATCTTGTATCCATAGACGATCACACGAAGTGTGAACCGATTAGTTGTATTGTCTCGACTCAGTCCATAGACAATCACTTTCGGTGAAAGGACTTATAGGTAGGAAATTTTTTAGCTTGAGGTATATTTGGGTACCCTCGCATTTTCAGAGGCTTTTACCACGACAGTTGTATATCTAAGTCAAGTACAAAGCATAACGTTCGTTCCTACAATGCTGCAAGCTTACCCGAAGATAATAAAAAATATGGTGATTATGGTTTCGTCAATAATAATCACTACATTGGACTTAAACTGAAACGGGGTTCTACGTTGCCTTCACTTCCAAGATTTTCTTATTGGCAGAAAGAAAAGAAGAAGAACGATTTTTCGGTTAACTGGTCTGCACCATACATGAAAAGAATAAAAAATATGAAGATATGGTGGGAACTAAAGAAATGGAGAAATGATACTCATGGCTTTTACTTTTCATTGTCTGCAAGCCATCTTGCTCAAGAGATTTTTAATCATCATATTTTTTTTCTTGTATCCATGAATGATCACTATAGTAGATATGTTGACTGCTTGTATGTGCAAATGGAAGCAAGTTCCGTAACTTCTACTTTTAATTTTTACGTGTCCTCTTTCTCCATTCCTATTTTTATGTGCAAATGCAGGTTTGTCACTTGTTTTTGATGATGTTCTTCCACCAAAGGTTTGAATTACAGCTTCTAGAAATTTAATGTCATCATCTCTTTTTAAGATTTCACCTTGCCTTGCATTCGGAGGAAGTAACCCATCCCACAAATTTCATATCTAAATTTCCTTCCACTGTCCTTTTTCATGATAACTGTCAGACTTCTCCTTGGTTAATCCCTTACACCCAGATTTATTATTTCCAGAATTTCCACGTTGTTTAGACACAACCCTTCAATCCGATCTCACTAAATTGTACCGGCAAATTAAATCTATATTTAGGAAACAACAACAGTAGTAACATAGCTTGGTCTTTGTCAATCTTTAAAAACTTCTCCGACATTCATCAAGTCACTCGTTTACTTATTGATATTATTAAGAAGTTTGTTAACAAACGTAACTTCCCAATGTTGTTTTAAAAGAAACAATTCACTTGCAAATCCCGTTCTTCTGAAAAATGATTAACAATTTGAACCCACTGCTGAAATCGCAAGAAAAATCAAACCTTCGAGAAAAAAAACTGCTAAAGTTGTTTTATAAGGAATAGTACCACTTCCATGAAACCCAACAACAGTAGCAACGATCAAATCTTTTCCGACTCTTTGTAAACAAGACGTATGACCTGGATTGATCGGTGGAAACTTACATGAAACGTCTGGGTTGATGATGATGAGTTGTCTACATGTTGATGATGTAAATTTCACCCTAGTTTAGATTGGAGTTGGTTGTGAGCATGTGAAGAGGGTGTGTGTAACTAAAGGTAATGTTGTCCGAGTCAACAGTCTATATCCAAAACGGCCTAGTTAGCGAGTTGGTTACGATTTTCGCACTCCTCGAATCACTTTTTGCTCTCCCTCTAACAAAAATCGACGCTATAAGTGGGTAATCTCACTTCAGCAATATTTTACCAAGTGGTTGAATCTGACATTTCCCCGAATCGAGCATCTCATTGAGACATTCATTACTGAGATGATGTTCAAGCATGACAAAGAACAATTTGGGCATTTCTTCATAGCCTTGAAGGAGTGTCCATGTGTGCCACAAAATCATAAAGCTCTGATGTATTCACAAGTGTTGCATCCCACTACGCAGCGAAAGGAATGCTGAATCAACAAAAGATACTCGGGGCCGAGACGATCAAGCCTAAGACATTCGAAGCTTCAACTCTTCAACGCTCAAGCATCTAAGAAGTCTTCAAATTGTACTCCCAATCAAAGAGTACATTTTCGATAATGGCGCCTCTGGCTTCAGCACAAATATCTCGATGATGACACACTGATTCACCACCAACATGATCAAAGTGTAACCGTATAAGTCTTCACTATCCCACAATAAGACTTCTTAAGCATATGCAGCATCATTCATCCATGGATGGCACAGACTCCTTCAACATACGCTAGGAAACCTGAGCCTTTTCGTTCTCTGGAGCAACTTCGAACCGGCATCAAAAAGGATATCTGGAGGAATTCCGTCCATGGTCTTGGCATCAACAAGATTTTATGGAGAAAATTCAATTGTGATCTCAACATCAACAACGGTCTCATGAGCAACATCCTCGCTTCATCAACTATCCATTCTCTGAAGTGTTACTCGATGGATCAGACTTCTCCAAGAACTAATGATTCATATCAAGTTGTGTAGACATAAAAAAATGTTCACATGAAAGTCTTTCCGAAGCTTGCACGACGAGCGGGCACAATCCCAAGTCTTCTACAAGATGTTCTCATCACCTCTACAAATGAGATACAACACACTTCAGGCCATGGGTTTACAAAACGTACCAATGGGTGAGGAATGGGAAAATGCTTCCTAAACGAAAGATGTTTTTCTATGTCTCTTCTACAACATACCAAAAGGGCGCATCAATCAGACATACGAGCTGAGAGATATGGCTTTTACCGTCAGGTCTACGAAATCTGAAAATTTTGTACGGGATTACAAATTACAAATGTGCACGCTTCGTTGGCTGACCTCTACAACTCCAAATTGAGTGATTTATCTCTCATGTGATAACTCAGTCTCTTATCTTCAAAAGTTGGGGTCAAGCATTGAATTCCGACGTCGTATGAGGTTCCTACAGCTTCCAGAGCATACAACATGCAAGCAGCAATTCTTAGACGAGATTCATAACTTCTACAGTCGATCGGTGTCAACCAGGTCTTTCCACTAAGTCCTTCATCAAGGTACCTCCAATTTTGACCACCTATATCTTTACATCAATTTTTCTACCTGGGTCTTCTATCCAAGTCTTGCCAGAAGAGGAGAAAACGAAAAGGAGAGATTTAACAAAATACTAGGGACTGACGGTCCACTAATCATGACGATCAGTTTCACAGTCCAAGACCCGTGACACCAGACTCTCATGTGCTAATCATTCATCATAAAAGTAATTCTACCATCGGGACATGAAACCATGGTCATTACACCACCCCCTCTTGAGAGCAACCTCAGTTATGGTCCCGTGACCAGGGTTTCAGAAGTGATGTTTCTACGACCGACAGAAACAAGATGGATGCAAGCACCATGCCCATGTATCAATCGAGGGGTCCTGATCTCAAATGAATCAATGACATTAAAATCCTTCATCAAACGTTTAAGACACAAGCAAATGGTCTAAAGACACAAAAGACACGTTTTATAGCAAGACTGTCTGAAGTGATTATACACTGTCCTGTACAAAGCGACGGTCTGGGAGAAATTGGTAAGGAGTCTAAGGTTGAGTAATATGTCATTCTCTTCGTATGGATGTACTCTACAACATATCCAAAATTCACAGCAATTGGATAAACAGGCAAAGACATGTGGCCAAAATATTGGACTACATGCTAGCTGAAAAATTTCTGGAAGTCTCCTGGAACTTTACTGTTTCGCCTATTTCGGACCCTAAACATGCGCAAAACTCAAAAAGCTTCTTTTCTAAAGCTTGTAAATTTCCTGGGCATGAAAAAACATGGTAGATTGTGAAAATCCGACATCGGACGAAGATTCTACAACATTTTTACTGAAAGACTGAAGTCTAGATTTTTCTGGTGACATATTTCGGAAAAATTTCTCATTCGTTCATATAGGTTCTCATTCATTCATCCCCAAATCATCAATTTCATACTTGTATGAAGAAAGTACATGGTAATATTTACTTGAGGGGTCTCTAAGCCGTTTGGAGGATCAATATTGCCAGAATCACCATTAGTAGCATTATTCCTTCATTCGGTCCTAGGTTTCGAGAATTCTCTGTTTCACCATTCTCCAAGGAAGAATGAGCATTGTCAATACTTAGTTCGTCCAAAAAATCTCCTCCTGGATACATCAGCAACAATTATTAATATTTCATTCAAGGAGTGCTATGAACGATTATACGAAGAGGTACTTACATCAACTTCTTCTTCAACCCTCGAGAGACTGTTTGTTCAGCGGCAGTGAATTGAAGACCGTCAAAGCTCGATGGGGAAAAGTTCTGAAATGAAGTAACAAACCTTGGTTTCATGATCCTAATCGCACGGACAAGAAAAAGTCATGGTATAGGGAGCTCTAACAACTCACCAAAGAAACGGCTGGGGACTGCACGTCATTTGCTAACATCATGTAGTCCTTACTTCTGGGTTCTCCGCCCTGAAGACTTTCTTCCATTTCCTTGAAGTATATATTGATCCTGGATATCACTACACGATCATCCTGTGATAAATTAATGAAATAACCAGGAGTACAACTCAGTATGAAGGATCTTTCACCATCACTCATAGGTCCCAGAAGTACCATTTCTTGAAGTTGCATACATAGAGATGTCATCTCTAGAAACATCATCTCTGGAAGTGTCATCATGGAGGTCAGTCATTCTTGCAAAGTGTCTGTGACAGATGCATAACAATTCTACTCCAGAACCTCATTCATACAAAGCGGAGGATTCAACAAAACAATGAATCATGGAATAAAGGTGCTCACAACATCGTCTACAAAAATGGTAACTTTCAACTCTTACCTGTTTACGATTCCACTAACAGTAGTGATTGTAATACAAGAGTTAATACTTCAAAATTTGCTCGTCTCCTCGAACCTGCAAACACGAGCAAAATTTTTATTCAAAATGATAACTTGATTTTCATGTGAGCAATCCATAAAATTTTCACCGTGTGAGCGATTCCCACCGAGTGAACACTCATTGGTTTTGTGCATACAGTATCAGATCACAAAATCCATACAAACAATATTTTATCAAAAATTGTTTACTTCTAGCAATTGCTGAAAATCAAAATTTGATTTCACATAAATTTTCACTGTATAAACTTGGATAGACGTCCATTCTACAATCGTGAAAACTCACATACAAACATTATTTCACCGTGAATAATTGTCTATTTTCAACAGTTGATCAAAATCAAAACATTTATTTTACAAAAAATATGTATTTTAACGTGAAACTCACGTAACTTTGAAAATATATTTATACATATTTTTGCTCCCTCTCGCGAGCATCTTCCTTTGAAACGAGAGTTTATTCCCTTTTGTGAAATCTCATATATTTAAAAAATAAAATTCTGGATTCCGTGAGAGCTCATAGACAAATATTTTTATTACTAACGCTAAACCGACCTAAACTGGACCTTCGATCGTAAAAATCAGCAGTGCCTCATCTCTCCGTGCTCACAGGATGACACTCTATCATACTATCAGGGTCCTCACCTGAACATTTGCTCGTACATGACACTATTGGAGAAAATCGGGGATTCTGAAAATACCTTTGTACAACTGAGTTCAACCACTGATCTTGTCGACTGAAAATCACCATCTAATGCTTACTGCAGAACATGACTGTCCCTCACTAAGCAGTGGACTTAATATTGATGGTGAATTTTCAACAAAGGTCAAAATCGTAAAATCATGATACTGCATGTTTCTGACACGACTTCAGGCATGTGACGATTCATATTTTACGAGCCATGATGAATATGTTTCTAGAAAGGCCTTCACTAGATGAGCGTTCGATGCCTCGCATTTCATCATGCCCTCTATGTAGAATAACATAATTGGGCGATTCTCTGTATGATTGAGAACTTAACGCCTTCAGGACGTCGGTGATACTCGATGTTTCCTGACTACATAGAGAGACCCCCCTTTACATAGAAGAACGATTGGGCGGTTCTCCGTAAGATTGAGAGCATTAACGCCTTCAAGACGTCGGTGACACTCACTGTTCCCTGACTATGTAGAGAGACCATGTGTAGATTCAGGCGGTTCTCCATACATGATTGTTGAGAGGGAAAAACGCATTCAGGATATCGGCAACACTCGTTGTTCCCTGACTATGCACCTTTCAGAACGGGTATGACGCTTTAACTGGATAATATTCCTTCTGCAATAGATTAATTTTACCGTGACATTCACCACTGAATTCCTAGAAGATTATTTATTTTATCTCATTACTCTTCATGACCGTATCCACGGCTGATCTCATGGAATGGTAATAGATAATCTCATTACTCCGATTTTATGATCGAATCCACGGCTGATCTCGTGGAATGGTAATAGATAATTTTATTGCTACGATTCTGTAGTCGAATCCACGATCCAATGGGATGGTAGTGCTCATTTTATTATTCCGAATCCATGGTCGAATCCACGACTGATCTTATGGATTGATAATAAATAACTACTCACTTTTATTACTCAGTTTCATGAACCATTCTCCACTGAAATTCATAAAGTAGTAATAAATACTCAATAACCGGGCATCTGGACCATCACTGAGTAAGCCCCAAGAAAATGGTGCAAGTGTACTCGACTATGATGCACGACCGAGCATTCGAGTGCACGAACGAGCATTCGAAAATATGGAAAAACGAGGAATCATACACAAAATATGAGAGAGAAAATAATATTAAAATAATAAAAGTGGCGCCTAGGGGACCGGGCCCACCGGCTATCCGGTCATGTCGCCGTAGCCGGTCCCCCACGCCTTTTTCCTTTATTTTAAATTATTTTATTATTTTCATGAACTCATGAAAACTCCTTCATTCTAGCAATTTTCCTGGTTTGAGCAAAACTCATGGTTTCTCCATATTTTCACGGTTTCATGAAAAATAATAAAAACAAATAGGGAAAGATATTGCGGGACAGGGATACCTGACCGGCCGGCCGGCCATGCCCTAGCCGTGGCCGGTCCCACACCTTACAATCCTTAGTCTTTCATAATTTTTATTTCCCTCATCTCATGAAACTCCTCAGTTTGAGCAAAAATCATGGTTTCTTCATATTTTCTCAAATATTGCTCAAACCATGAAAAAGCCAAAAAGTCAAATGGTCGCATGACCGACTAGGCTACTCACGCCAAATATTAAAATATCATTATTTTAATATTTTCCAAATTTTGATCAAACGAGCAAAGTTCTACTTGCTCATTCGAGTAAAATCAAGAATTTCAGTCAAAGATCAAACTCTTCTGAAAATCCAAGATATTGCTCGAACGCACATCAAAAAATAATGAAACTCTCAGGATTGAGACTTGGACATAATGGTGACACAGGCATGCTTCCTTGACCGACCAAGGCCGGCCCTAAAGCTTGAAAGGATCCGGTCCCACACATTCTTATAGTTTTGACCTAATTTGCTCAATTGCTCATATTCGGTCCAAACTCTTTCCAACCAACTTCGAATTTGCTCAGACGACCATCCTCTGGTCCCACGACCACCAAGGGCCGATTTCATGCCCCCTTGGTCGGTCCCTCACTTTTCCATAATTAGGTTTTATCACCTAATGCTCAATCGAGCACTATTTCAACAAATTATGAAACCCGCATTTAATCATCATTCTTTCACCAAATGGTCAACTCAGAACCCTAGTGCACGCTCACTCTAGCAATTGGGCATCACATGGTCGTCCATTATCCCATGTGGTCGGTCCCTCCCTCACTCATGACCTATTTTCAGCAATTCATCAATTGACGAACAATTGATCAAAAATTAGGGTTTTGAACAAACGCTCCACAAATCATCATTCTGAGCAAGTTCAAACACTAATAAATTTATGTTGATCCATCAATTAACATCTGAATTAATTATATAATATTTGGTAGTCTACCAATATTTTAATTAATATTTTATTGGATCACATCACCAATAAATAATTCGTCGAATTGAGCAATACTTTCTCAGCTGCTCGAATATTGATCCAATCATCAATATTCAGTAATTTATCAGTAATTCGCCGAATTGAACAATACTTGCTCAGTTGCTCGAATATTGATCCAACTATCAATATTCAGTGATTTGTCGAATTTAACAATACTTGCTCAGTTGCTTGAATATTGATCCAAGTATCAATGTTCAGTAATTCATCGAATTGATGCTCAGTCGTCGAATTTACAATCTTTGCTAATACGCGCAATGTCAACATCATTCAAATGACTATACGTCTCAACAGACATGTTCGATCCATGAATCACTGAGCATTCTCCACTCATGCTCAATTCAAAAATCTTGGAAGTAGATGCCTTCACTTCCAAGATTTTCTTATTGGCAGAAACAAAAGAAGAAGAACGGTTTTTCGGTTAACTGGTCTGCACCATACATGAAAAGAATAAAGAAATATTAAGATATGGTGGGAACTAAAGAAACGGAGAAATGATACTCATGGCTTCTACTTTTCATTTTCTGCAAGCCATCTTGCTCAAGAGATTTTTAATGACCATATTTTTTTCTTGTATCAATGAATGATCACTATAGTAGATATGTTGACTGCTTGTATGTGCAAATGGAAGAAAGTTCCATAACTTCTACTTTTAATTTTTACGTGTTCTCTTTATCCATTCCTCTTTTTATGTCCAAATGCAGGTTTGTCACTTGTTTGTGATGATGTTCTTCCACCAAGGGTTCGAATTACATCTTCTAGAAGTTTAATGTCAGCATCTCTTTTTAAGATTTCACCTTGCCTTGCATTCGGAGGAAGTAACCCATCCCACAAATTTCATATCTAAATTTCCTTACAGTGTCCTTTTTCATGATAACTGTCAGACTTCGCCTTGGTTAATCCCTTACACCCAGATTTATTATTTCCAGATTTAGATGGGGAAAAACGATTTTCTGGTTTTTAAGGAATTGAGGAGACGACCGTACGGAGGAGACTCCTCAAACCGAGCGAAATGTTAAACCTCACACAGATGCACAGCTGCAAAGGGGGTGCTTTAGATTCGAGAGATCAATCTGTAGTACTCCGGCCTAATTAAAGACAATGACCGTTCCAGAGTAAATTCGGTTACAAGTGAGGATGGGTTGATCTGTAGGAGGGAAGCTGGGAAATGTGTAGAATCAATGGTAATCAAAGATTGTGGGTGTGTGAATTCCGAATATGATAAGCTCTGAATGATTGAAATTGCTCAATTGAGAGTAGTTGCTCAATTGATGATTTGATGATCTCGTGTTGTCAATGAGAGACGTGAGATTGATGATTCAATCATGATTCAGAGACTTATTTATATTGCTGGAATTTTAGACACCATGATTCAATCGATTTTCCACCCACTACCTCGTGAATTCCTTCAACTGATTGCACGACTTGCTCACATTCCATCGTGTGTTTGAACACACGTGTCGTAGACCGCCAGACCAAAACCCTAAGTGATACCCCCCAAAGTGACACGATTGACGTCTCGTGGTATGTTAGTCAATTGATGACTTCGTGGTTTGATGGGACGATGAGTCCATGTAGTTGCTGAGTTGAACATGATGTTCTGAAACTCATGAATTGAACATGTCATGAGACAGAGGTAAAGTTCTTACGATGAAGTGAGCAAGTATTTCTCATTCGATGGATCGTTGAATATTGATTGTTGAACCAATATTCCTTAGTTTGAGAAAATATTTATCATCTGAGCAAGTGTTTCTCATGTGATGAATTCTTTAATATTTGATCGTCTGAGCATGTGTTGCTCATCTGATGGATTATTGGCAGCGTACCAAAATTATTAATTAGATTACTGGTCGTTGAACCGAGAATAATTAATAAAATTAATGACCATGAGGTCGTCGTAAAATTATTAAGGTTGGAATCTGGAATGATGATCCTTGGATTTAGAAACCCTAATTTGATCAATTGATGATCAATTTATGGTTCGTCATAATTTTAACCATGGGACGAAGGAGGGAGCGACTACATGGGACCGTGGATCAATTGTAGTGTCCATATGCTCATGTGAGCAAATACAAAGACCTCCTGAAAAGTTGACGATTTGTTGGTAAAAGAATGATCAAATGCTGATTTAATCATTTATTCGAAAATCCTCGTCTGAGCCTTAGGTGAGAAAACCTAATTAATTATGAAGGAGTGAGGGACCGACCATGGGTCATGAAACCGACCTTGGGTAGTCACGTGACCGCCTGATGATCACTTCATGAAAATCCAAAGTGTTTGGAAGAGTCTTGGACCTAATACGTGTAATTGTGCAAATTAGGTCAAAACTGTGAAAATTGATGGGACCGGCTTCTGTAAGCCAAAGAGCCAATCTTGGTCGGTCAAGATAGTGTGCTCGTGTCCCCAAGGCGTCCGCGTCTCAGTCCTAAGAATTTTGATATTTTCTGGTGTGCAATTGAGCATCCATTCGAGAAAATATGCCAAAATTAGGGTTTCGACGAAACTGAGGAAAACACCATGAGATGATGGAAAATAATTATAAAATAAGGAATGAGGAGGCGTGGGACTGCCGAGGCCAAGGCATGGTCGGATGGTCATGGCCACGGTCCTGTGGTGCCTTTTCCTTAATTTTATAATATTTTGATGATTTTATGAAAAATTCATGAATTTTGAGAAATTTGATGAATTTAGGGAGTTTCCATGAATTGAAGGAGTTTTCATGAGTTCAGGGAAGCAAAAATATTAAAATAATAAAAACAAGGGCGTGTGGGAATGTGGAGGCGCGGCCGGCCGGCTAGGGCCCGGTCCCACGAGTTTCCCTAATTTTTATGTATTTTTAATGTATTTTCCATGATTTGAAGGGATTTTCCTAATTTGAGAGAAATACCATGAAATCAAGGAGTTTCATGGGATGAAGGAAATCCTAAAAATAATAATAATAAAATACATGGGCGTGTGGGACCGGCTGAGGCATGGCCGGCCGGCTGGGGCCCGGTCCCACGCGTTCCCCTAATTTTATATTATTATTTTTTATGTATTTTGAAAATACCATGATTTGAATGGATTTTCCTAATTTGAGAGAAATACCATGAATCAAGGAGTTTCATGGGATGAAGGAAATCCTAAAAATAATAATAAAATACATGGGCATGTGGGACCGGCTGAGGCATGGCCGGCCTGCTGGGGCCCGGTCCCACGTGTTTCCCTAATTTTATATTATTATTATTTTTTATGTATTTTGAAAATACCATGATTTGAAGGAGTTTTTTCATGAAATTAGAGAAATAATAATAAAATAATGAGAAACCGTGAGGTGTGGGGCCGGCTAGGACCGAGGCATGGTCGGTTGGCCAACGGTCACGCTCCACACTTCTTTCCTTAATTTTATATTATTTTTTACGAATTTATGAAAATATCATGAAACCGAGGATTTTCCTCGAGACGAAGGAGATTTGATAAAATGAGATAATTTTCATCAAATCATGGAAAATAATAAAAATGCATTAAAAATATAAAACTGGCGTGGAATTGACCACGACACGGTCGGTCTGTCGTGTATCCGTGCTCCCAACACCCTGGTCAATATTTTTAATTATTTATTATTTTCTTCCCTATTTTGCATAGGTTCATCGTTTCGTTGTATTTTGAAATACTCGTCCGTGCGGTGACTGTTAGTGTATCGTCGTTAAATAGACTTTCACTATTTGAATCGGGACTTACTTAGAGGTAGCTCAGACGCCCGGTTGTTGATTATTTATTACTAATTGTGGAATTCAGTGGAGAATAATTCACAAAGCTGAGTAATAGATGTTTATTATTAATTCATAGGATCAGCTGAGGATTCGACTACGAATTCAGAATAATAAAGTGAGCATTACCATTTCATGGGATCGTAGATTCGGCCATAGAATCAGAGTAATTAAGTTTTATTTATTACCATTTATGAGACCAGTTGTGGATTCGATCATGAAATCGGAGTAATGAGATAATATAGTTATTGTTATTCTATGAGATCAAGCCGTGGATTCGATCATAGAATCAGAACAATTGTTTATTGCCATTCCATGGGACCAGTCGTGGATTCTACCATAAAATATGAGCAATTATTATTGCCATTCCATGGGACCAGTCGTGGATTCGACCATGGAATAGGAGCAATAATAGATTATTCTGGGAATTCAGTAGTGAATGTTACGTCAGAATTAATCTTAATTAGGAATAATTAACTTTCTTGCTCTATACTAGCATAGCAAGCTGTCTAGGAGCATTAATTATCCCGATATGAGCTTGTCGGTAAGTCATATCCTTTATATAGTCAGGGTAAACTCGTTGTTTGTTCCTGAAGAAGTTATCGCTCTATACTAGCAGAGCAAGCTGTCTAGGAGCCGTCCATCTCGTGATACTATATAGAAATAATCACTGAAAGTGTTCAGTGTTCATGAGATATGTCGTTGTCCAGTCGTGAGACTACATATCTACATGTATTCTGAGAGAAAGTACTCTCCGTTGAGAATTCGATGAGAGACCCGTGTCGCAATACTCACGTCTGATTACTGGATCAGAGCTTCGTATAATTATGAGTTTACGATTTTAGCCCTTGTCGAAAATCCACCATCTACACCAGAATTTCCCCGTTGTTTAGACACAACCTTTCAATCCGATCTCACAAAATTGTATCGGAAAATTAAATCTATATTTAGGAAACAACAACAGTAGTAACATAGCTTGGTCTTTGTCAATCTCTAAAAACTTCTCTGGCATTCATCAAGTCACTCATTTACTTATTGATATTATTAAGAAGTTTGTTAACAAACGTAACTTCCCAGTGTTGTTTTAAAAGAAACAATTCACTTGCAAATCCCGTTCTTCTGAAAAATGATTAACATTTTGAACCCACTGCTGAAATCGCAAGAAACTCAAACCTTCGAGAAAAACAACTGCTAAAACTGTTTTATAAGGAATAATAGCACTTCCATGAAACCCAACAATAGTAGCAACGATCAAATCTTTTCTGACTCTTTGTAAACAAGACGTATAACCTGGATCGATCGGTGGAAACTTACATGAAACGTCTGGGTTGATGATGTTGAGTTGTCTACATGTTGATGATGTAAATTTCACCCTAGTTTAGGTTAGGTTAGGTTGGAGTTGGTTGTGAGCATGTGAAGAGGGTGTGTGTAACTAAAGGTAATGTTGTCCGAGTCAACAGTTTATATCCAAAACGGCCTAGTCAGGGAGTTGGTCACGATTTTCGCAGTCCTCGAATCACTTTTTTCTTTCCATCTAACAAGAATCGACGCTATAAGTGGGTAATCTCACTTCAGCAATATTTTACCAAGTGGTTGAATCTGACATTTCCCCGAATCGAGCATCTCAGTGAGACATTCATTACTGAGATGATGTTCAAGCATGACAAAGAAAAATTTGGGCATTTCTTCATAGCCTTGCAGGAGTGTCCATGTGTGCCACAAAATCATAAAGCTCTGATGTATTCACAAGTGTTGCATCCCACTACGCAGCGAAAGGAATCCTGAATCAACAAAAGATACTCGGGGTCGAGACGATCAAGCTTAAGACATTCGAAGCTTCAACTCTTCAACGCTCAAGCATCTAAGAAGTCTTCAAATTGTACTCCCAATCAAAGAGTACACTTTCGATAATGGCGCCTCTGGCTTCAGCACAAATTTCTCGATGATGACACACTGATTCACCACCAACATGATCAAAGTGTATCCGCATAAGTCTTCACTGTCCCACAATAAGACTTCTTAAGCATATGCAACATCATTCATCCATGGATGGCACAGACTCCTTCAACATACGCTAGGCAACCTGAGCTTTTTCGTTTTCTGGAGCAACTTCGAACCGGCATCAAAAAGGATATCTAGAGCAAATCCGTCCATGGTCTCGGCATCAACAAGAGTTTATGGATAAATTCAATCGTGATCACAACATCAAGAACGGTCTCATGAGCAACATCCTCGCTTCATCAACTATCCATTCTCTGAAGTGTTACTCGATGGATCGGACTTCTCCAAGCACTAATGATTCATATCAAGTTGTGTAGACATGAAAAAATGTTCACATGAAAGTCTTTCCGAAGCTTGCACGATGGGAGGGCAGAATCCCAAGTCTTCTACAAGATGTTCTCATCACCTCTACAAATGAGATACAACACACTTCAGGCCATGGGTTTACAAAACGTACCAATGGGTGATTAATGGGACAATGCTTACAAAACAAAAGATGTTCTTCTATGTCTCTTCTACAACATACCAAAAGGGCGCATCAATCGGACATACGAGCTGAAAGATATGGTCTTTACCGTCAGGTCTACGAAATCTGAAAAATTTACACGGGATTACAAATTACAAATGTGCATGCTTCGTTGACTGACCTATACAACTCCAAATTGAGTGATTTCTTTCTCATGTGATAACTCAGTCTCTTATATTCAAAGGTTGGGGTCAAGCATTGAATTCCGACGTCGTATGAGGTTCCTACAGCTTCCATAGCATACAACATGCAAGCATCAATTCTTAGACGAGATTCATAACTTTTACAGTCGATCGGTGTCCACCAGGTCTTTCCACTAAGTCCTTCATCAAGGTACCTCCAATTTCGACCACCTAGATATTTAAATCAATTTTTCTACCTGGGTATTCTATCCAAGTCTTGCCAGAAGAAGAGAAAACGAAAAGGAGAGATTTAACAAAATACTAGGGACTGACGATCCACTAATCATGACGATCAGTTTCACAGTCCAAGACCCGTGACACCAGACTCTCATGTGCTAATAACTCATCATAAAAGGAATGCTACCACCGGGACATGAAACCATGGTCATTACACCACCCCCTCTTGAGAGCAACCTCAGTTATGGTCCCGTGACCAGGGTTTCAGAAGTGATGTTTCTACGACCGACAAAAACAAGATGGCTGCAAGCACCATGCTCATGTATCAATCAAGGGGTCCTAATATCAAATGAATCAATGACATTAAAATCCTTCATCAAGCGTTCAAGACACAAGAAAATGGTCTAAAGACACAAAAGACACGTTTTACAACAAGACTGTCTGAAGTAATTTTACACTGTCCTGTACAAATCGACGGTCTGGGAGCAATTGGTAAGGTGTCTAAGGTTGATCCATATGTCATTCTCTTTGTATGGATGTCCTCTACAACATATCCAAAATTCACAGCAATTGGATAAACGGGCAAAGAGATGTGGCCAAAACATTAGACTACATGCTAGCTGAAAAATTTCTGGAAGTCTCCTGGAACTTTACTATTTCGCCTATTTCGGCCCCTAAACATGCGCAAAACTCAAAACGCTTCTTTGCTAAAGCTTGGAAATTTCCTGGGCATGAAAAAACATGGGTAGATTGTGAAAATACGACATCGGACGAAGATTCTACAGCGCTTTTACTAAAAGACTGAAGTCTGGATTTTTCTGGTGACATATTTCGGCAAAATTTCTCATTCATTCATCCCCAAATCATCAATTTCATTCTTGTATGAAGAAATTACAGGGGAATATTTACTTGAGGGGTCTCTAAGCCGTTCAGAGGATCAATATTGTCGGAATCACCATTAGTAGCATTATTCCTTCATTCGGTCCTAGATTTCGAGAATTCTCCGTTTCACCATTCTCCAAGGAAGAATGAGCATTGTCAATAATTTGTTCATCCACAAAATCTATCCTGGATACATCAGCAACAATTATTAATATTTCATTCAAGGAGTGCTATGAACGATTATACGAAGAGGTACTTACATCAACTTCTTCTTCAACCCTCGAGAGACTGCTTGTTCAGCGGCAGTGAATTGAAGACCGTCAAAGCTCGATGGGGCAAAGTTCTGAAATGAAGTAACAAACCTTGGTTTCATAATCCTAATTGCACGACAAGAAAAAGTCACTGTATAGGGAGCTCTAACAACTCACCAAAGAAACGGCTGGGGACTGCACGTCATTTGCTAACATCATGTAGTCCTTACTTCTGGGTTCTCCGCCCTGAAGACTTTCTTCCATTTCCGTGAAGTCTACATTGATCCTGGATATCACTACACGATCATCCTGTGATAAAATTAATGAAATAACCAGGAGTACAACTCAGTATGAAGGATCTTTCACCATCACTCATTGGTCCCAGAAGTACCATTTCTTGAAGTTGCATCCATAGAGATGTCATCTCTGGAAACATCATCTCTGGAAGTGTCATCATGGAGGTCAGTCATTCTTGAAAAGTGTCTGTGACAGATGCATAACAATTCTACTCCAGAACCTCATTCATACAAAGCGGAGGATTCAACAAAACAATGAATCATGGAATAAAGGTGCTCACAACATCGTCTACAAAAATGGTAACTTTCAATTCTTACATGTTTACGATTCCACTAACAGTAGTGATTGTGATACAAGAGTTAATACTTCAAAATTTGCTCGTCTCCTCGAACCTGCAAACACGAACAAAATTTTTATTCAAAATGATAACTTGATTTTCATGTGAGCAATCCATAAAATTTTCACCATGTGAGCGATTCCCATCGAGTGAACACTCATTGGTTTTGTGCATACAGTATCAGATCATAAAATCCATACAAACAATATTTATCAAAAATTGTTTACTTCTAGCAATTGCTGAAAATCAAAATTTGATTTCACATAAATTTTCACCGTGTGAACTTTCACTGGTTTTTCAAAAATTGGACAGACGTCCATTCTACAATCGTGAAAACTCACATACAAACATTATTTCACCGTGAATA
This sequence comes from Papaver somniferum, assembly GCF_003573695.1. Lineage (NCBI taxonomy): Eukaryota > Viridiplantae > Streptophyta > Magnoliopsida > Ranunculales > Papaveraceae > Papaver > Papaver somniferum. Next base: position 63,167,931 of record NC_039364.1, on the reverse strand, counting down.
ATTGTCTATTTTCAACAGTTGTTCAAAATCAAAACATTGATTTTACAAAAAATATGTATTTTAACTTGAAACTCACGTAACTTTGAAAATATATGTATACATATTTTTGCTCCCTCTCGCGAGCATCTGCCTTTGAAACGAGAGTTTATTCCCTTTTGTGAAATCTCATATATTTAAAAAATAAAATTCTGGCTTCCGTGAGAGCTCATAGACAAATATTTTTATTACTAACCGACCAAAACTGGACCTCCGATCGTCCAAATCAGCAGTGCCTCATCTCTCCGTGCTCACAGAATGACACTCTACCATACTCTCAGTCTCCTCACCTGAACATTTTCTCGTACATGACACCATTGGATCAAATCGGGGATTCTGAAAATACCTTTGTACAACTGAGTTCAACCACTGATCTTGTCGACTGAAAATCACCATCTAATGCTTACTGCGGAACATGACTGTCCCTCACAAAGCAGGGGACTTAATGTTGATGGTGAATTTTCAACAAAGGTCAAAATCGTAAAATCATGATACTACATGTTTCTGACACGGCTTCAGGCATGTGACGATTCATATTTTAGGATCCATGATGAATATGTTTCTCGAAAGGCCTCCACTAGCTGAGCGTTCGATGCCTCGCATTTCATCATGCCCTCTATGTAGAATAACATAATTGGGTGGTTCTCTGTATGATTGAGAACTTAACGCCTTCAGGACGTCGGTGATACTCACTGTTCCCTGACTACATAGAGAGACCCCCCTCTACGTAGAAGTACGATTGGGCGGTTCTCCGTAAGATTGTGAGCATTAACGCCTTCAGGACGTCGTTGACACTCACTGTTCCCTGACTATGTAGAGAGACCGTGTATAGATTCAGGCGGCTCTCCATACATGATTGTTGAGAGGGCAAAACGCATTCAGGACATCGGCAACACTCGTTGTCCCCTGACTATGCACCTTCCAGAACGGATATGACGCTTTAACTGGCTAATATTCCTTCTGCAATAGATTAATTTTACCGTGACATTCACCACTGAATTCCTAGAATATAATTTATATTATCTCATTACTCTTCATGATCGTATCCACGGCTGATCTCATTGAATGGTAATAGATAATCTCATTACTCCGATTTCATGATCGAATCCACGGCTGATCTCATGGAATGGTAATAGATTATTTTATTGCTCCGATTTTGTAGTCGAATCCACGATCCTATGGGATGGTAGTGCTCATTTTATTATTCTGAATCCATGGTCGAATCCACGGCTGATCTTATGGATTGATAATAAATAACTACTCACTTTTATTACTCAGTTTCATGAACCATTCTCCACTGAATTTCATAAATTAGTAATACATACTCAATAACCAGACATCTGGACCATCACTGAGTAAGCCCCAAGAAAATGGTGCAAGTGTACTCGACAATGATGCACGACCGAGCATTCGAGTGCACGAACGAGCATTCAAAAATATGGAAAAATGAGGAATCATGCACAAAATAGGAGAGAGAAAATAATATTAGACTAATAAAAGTGGCGCCTAGGGGACCGGGCCCACCGGCCATCAGGTCATGCCGCCGTAGCCGGTCCCCCATGCCTTTTTCCTTTATTTTAAATTATTTTATTATTTTCATGAACTCATGAAAACTCCTTCATTCTAGAAATTTTCCTTGTTTGAGCAAAACTCATGGTTTCTCCATATTTTCACGGTTTCATGAAAAATAATAAAAAAATAAATAAGGAAATGTATTGCGGGACAGGGCTACTTGGCCGTCCGGACGGCCATGCCCTAGCCGTGGCCGGTCCCACACCTTACAATCCCTAGTCTTTCATAATTATTATTTCCCTCATCTCATGAAACTCCTCAGTTTGAGCAAAAATCATGGTTTCTTCATATTGTCTCAAATATTGCTCAAACCATGAAAAAGCCAAAAAGTCAAATGGTCGCATGACCGACTAGGATACTCACGCCAAATATTAAAATATCATTATTTTAATATTTTCCAAATTTTGATCAAACGAGCAAAGTTCTACTTGCTCATTCGAGTAAAATCAAGAATTTCAGTCAAAGATCAAACTCTTCTGAAAATCCAAGATATTGCTCGAACGCACATCAAAAAATACTGAAACTCTTAGGATTGAGACTTGGACATAATGGTGACACAGGCATGCTTCCTTGACCGACCAAGGCCCGCCCTAAGGCTTGCAAGGAGCCGGTCCCACACATTCTTATAATTTTGACCTAATTTGCTCAATTGCTCATATTCGGTCCAAACTCTTTCCAACCAACTTGGAATTTGCTCAAACGACCATCCACTAGTCCCACGACCACCAAGGGCCGGTTTCATGCCCCCTTGGTCGGTCCCTCACTTTTCCATAATTAGGTTTTATCACCTAATGCTCAATTGAGCACTATTTCAACAAATGATGAAACTGACATTTAATCATCATTCTTTCACCAACTGGTCAACTCAGAACCCTGGTGCACGCTCACTCTAGCAATTGGGAATCACATGCGTCCATTATCCCATGTGGTCGGTCCCTCCCTCACTCATGACCTATTTTCAGCAATTCATCAATTGACGAACAATTGATCAAAAATTAGGGTTTTGAACAAACGCTCCACAAATCATCATTCTGAGCAAGTTCAAACACTAATAAATTTATGTTGATCCAGCAATTAACATCTGAATTAATTATATAATATTTGGTAGTCTACCAATATTTTAATTAATATTTTATTGGATCACGTCACCAATAAATAATTCGTCGAATTTAGCAATACTTTCTCAGCTTCTCGAATATTGATCCAATCATCAATATTCAGTAATTTATCAGTAATTAGCCGAATTGAACAATACTTGCTCAGTTGCTCGAATATTGATCCAACTATCAATATTCAGTGATTTGTCGAATTTAACAATACTTGCTCAGTTGCTTGAATATTGATCCAAGTATCAATGTTCAGTAATTCATCGAATTGATGCTCAGTCGTCGAATTTACAATCTTTGCTAATACGCGCAATGTCAACATGATTCAAATAATTATACGTCTCAACAGACATGTTCGATCCATGAATCACTGAGCATTCGCCACTCATGCTCAATTCAACAAAACTTAGACTCACTGTCTAATCAGTCAACAACTGACTAATTAATACACGTATGCCTTGCAGACTTCAATAATCATGAGACATCAATCATGTCACATGGGGGGATATCAATTAGGGTTTTGGTATGGCGGCCTACGGTACGTGGATTCATCCACGATGAGAAATGTGATTAAGTCGTGCAAACGGTTGAAGGAGTTAGCAAAGTAGTGGGTGGACGGTTAACCAAGTCTCTGCACGACCTAGAACTGGTTTCACCATGATTTCTCACTCTTTGACTCAAGAAACCGTCACACTTACAAGGATCAACGTGTTTATTCTGACAATATAAATAAGTCTCTGGATCCATGATTGAAAAAGGACAATTTTTCGAGTCATCACTCTCAGAAATTCCATCAATCGACCAAAACTTACTTTGAACTCAACAATTCACAGAAAACTTGCAGAAACCTTCAACACGTCCACAATCCTTGATCATCATTGATCCCACACAATTCTCAGCTTCCCTCCTACAGATCAACCCATCTCCCTCTTTGTGACCGAATTGACTCTGGAACGGCCATTGAATTGGTGTAGGTCGGAGTCCTACAGATTGATCTCTCGAATCTAAGCACTCTCTTTGTAGTGCATTTGTGTGAGGTTGAACAGTTTGCTCGGTTATGGAGTCTCGGCAACATGTTCGTCTCTTCAATTCCCTAAAAACCATCAAATCGTTTTTCACCATCAACAGTCAACTAGAAGACTTTAGTTGTAAACTCAGAGCGAACAATAAATTAATCTTGAAAAGCTTAAAAGAGATTGATCTCATAAGAGAAACAACCCTGATTCAACTTGACAAGCATCAGAGATATATGAGAAAAAAACTAAAAGTTATCAGGCCAAGAGAAATTCATTCTTGGTGATCTGGTACTCAGAGAAGTACTACCTAGCATCTTAAAATACAGGTTAAGAAATCTTGCAGCTACTTAGGAGTGATTGTTTGTTATCTCAAAAAAAAAATAGGTCAAGGATCTTATGGATTAAAAAATTCGCAGAGGGGAGAACTAGGATACTCGTACAACGTCTCACACCTTAAGAAATATTTTCAATGGAATTGTAACTGTCAAGTGCAAGAAAATTAAAACTTAAATCTACTGCTTATCTGTAATAGTTCATCAGATTTATGTCAAAATATAAGATTTTTTATCTGAACTGGAAATCTGCATCTTTTAACTGAAACTAGAATAACCATGATATCTGGTGAAGTATAAAACGATCACTAAAATGCTTTAAAAATCTTATTTCTCGAAATGTTGGTTGTAAAGGCATTGTTGTTCTTGAGGACGAAGAAGATCCGACCTCATTAATAGAATCCACAAACAATGGTTTCAAAAACTGATGGTACGTTATCAGTGATATAACCTTTTCCATAGATTCAGATCGCCATAACAAAGACTTGTTAGCTCTAACGGTGTTTTCCTACTCTAATACCAATTGAAAATGAGAGGGTACCAAGTACACCACTAACTTTTTCGTTTGGAATCCTGTATGGACAAAACCTAATATAATCGCAAGTAGGGCAACAATAAAAACCCCTTGTGTAGGATTATATATAAAGTTTCTCTCGTTCTCTTCCACAACCAATATGTAGAAACTAAAGGTCTGCGTACTTGACTGTGTAGAAGAGTTCTTGGACGATCTCAAAAATCAATATCCAATATGAATCTAGTATGTACCAGAATTTTACAAGATCCGAATTCCAAGAAGCACGAGACTTTTAATCTATATTTCAAGATACGAATTCAACAAGAACGAGTTTTGTAGGATATCAATCAATTAGGGATCTAATACCATCTAGACTGATAACGTACTACTCTTAGTATTCATATCATAAATCTAAACAATATCATGCGGAAAAGGAAAGAACACAAGAAACTAGAGTTTTGTTAACGAGGAAAACTGTAGATGCATAAAAACTCTGAGACCTAGTCCAGTTTGAGCATTGCATTTTACTAAACCTCTACAGACACTAGCCTAATATCGTACTTCATACTGGAATGTAGTTGATACCAAATTCTCCCTCCTAAGGAACTCATCTTCACTCTTTCTCCTTACGTCTATGAACCCAACATGGTTTTACGAGCTTAATTCACTTAATTGAGCTCTGTTACAACCAAGAGGTATTTCATCCCAAGTGAAGACTTTTGATACTTATCTGCATCTAGCAAAAATCTTATTGATTTCCATTTCGATATGTTTCAATCAAGGTTTAAAAGTTTGTTTGCATTAAAAAATATAGCAAACTTCACGGATTCGGAATACTTACATTCTTATCAAAGAGAATCCTAGATTACTACCACCTCACAAGGACAATCCAAACAATTCATGAAGAGTGTAGATATATATCTTTTGGAATCACAAAGTCTGAGACAATGAGAACTTTGTGATTTCTATCTATCTAATTCGTGAACTATAATAATCAGTAGAAGAGTATCCGGAAACAAGAACTATCAGGTAAAAGATAATCTAATCGGGCTTCACGAATCCCTAACTGAAGTCTTCAAAGTCATAACCTAATATAGTCTCGTAACGAAATCTTAGTTACAGAGGAAGACTCTGGATTTGCAACTAGGATACCAGAGTGCTAGGGATTAATAAATCCAGCTGCAAGAGTCTCTCTATTTATAAATTTTCAAGGTTAAAGGTAGCTTTGAATTCAAGCTAAGAATGCTTAGAATCTAAGCTAACACTTTCCCAGTTTAAATGAAATTCAAAGTTAGTAATTCATATAAGCATGTGAAAAAGTTGGCCCAAAATTGCACAAAAAAATATGCATATGGTCCGGACAGTAACGGAAACATGTGTAATGATAGTTCACAAAGGTCAAGTAAGACCATATACGTCCAAGCAATAATGGTTTTCAAGAACATTCAAAGATTGAACATTGATTCGCAAGCTCGATGAGAAATTGTGAATAAAGTTATCTTAGATGTGTTTATGAGAGATATAACGAAAGTTCAATCTAGGATGCCTTAATAATTAGTGTACAAAAGTAAAATGGATCTTTAGTAAATAGTATCCTTTTGGATTTCTCATAAAGTGTACAGGAATATGTCCAAAGCAACATGGTATGCATACCCTTGGACAGTTCGTGAACTTTTGTCTTTGTCGATAGACAAGGTATCCATACCGTGTATGCCTACTCGTAGGCAGTTCATGTATAATTTCCTTTAAACTTTAAGTTCCAGAACTATGTCGAAATTGACTAGGTATGCATGATTAAATATTTTATGTGGTTGTAGTAATGAAGGTTCAAACTCTCGGATTTGTGAAGGATAATTTTTTTTAGACTTAATAAAAAAAATATAAATATATACAATAAAATATTAACAATGGTGAGAGTTACTGGGGCTTAGGATTCGGCCAAATTCATTTCTTAAATGGTTCAAAAATTAATTCTAGGCAATTATAATTCAAAAAAAAAATGAATATTAACTCTATTCTTTGCCAAAGTAGATTTTATAAAATATTATTTGTATTTCTTAAGCATGGCATATCAAAAATCCCTAGGACTAAGCATAAACCATCAAATGAAATCACAAATAATTAATTAAAATCTTAATTCAATTAAAATTGGTGCAAAAAAGTAAATATAGAATTAAATAAAATTACCACATAGATGAATTAAGGCTTCCTCCATCTCCCCAGTGTTGGGATTTAGCTCCTCATATTAATCATAATCTCAAAATACATGTATAAAGCTCAAAAGTTGATTAAAGGGAGTAAAACAATTGAGCAGAAAAATTGCAACAGAAATAACTGTTGCAAAGGCGCTGTTCAACTGTTACAAGAAGAACGATACAAATGTTATGTTGTTGCAAGACCCAAACTACGACCCACACTACGACCCACCACTCTGCGTCGTAAACACTGTTGGAGAACGACTGTCTATGCAAGTCCGTTCTTCGTGTTCTTGGCCTTCATCAATGGCAGCAGCAGCAGAAACTCAACTCGTGATTTCTGCTTCCTGCGCTCTCCTCTCTTCTCCCAACTCTCGACAACCTCTCTGTAGCACATTAGGAACATATTTATACGTAATTGAACCATTGAATCTCCGCCATTAACTCCAAATAATCTTCATTTACTCGGCCATTGAAGAAAAATATTTCGGAATATTTTCTTCCCTGAATTATCTCTATACGCGTCTGGAGCTGTAAATGGTGAGTAGATTTTCTTTGTTTATCTCAAACACACTTCAGAATATATCCAAGCCTCATCCAAACACGAGCAGCACACTTCCAACTCATCAAAACCCCGTGAAATATTTTCCATGCACGCGTCTGCTCTGATTTCATCTGATGGATTTTCCAGCCAAATTTGATCGCATCCGACACCCATATCCTTCTTGTCTAGCCAGCAGAAGATACCCAATGAGTTTCAGCCATTGAATCGGCCTGAAACTCCTTCAAAAATCGATTGGAAAATATGCCAGTAAATAACCAAATTTTCCCGCCAATTTTGGAATTCGAATTTGGGAAGAAAACTGGCCTCCCCCTAATCCAAATCTGGTGTCCCTTTAGCAATTGGGGCTGAAATAATAATTTTTGGGTGGAAATAGTAATTTTTCTTGGTTCCTCCGGGACATTTCTATGACGTTTCCAGTGCATTTCTGGGGTTCCTTTAATACTTTATCTTGGGGGTGTAAAACACCACTTTTTGAGCCCATTTCGCCGCAAGGGCTTATTTCTCTAAAATTTCCTACAAGAACACAAAATAACACAATAAGTACTTAATCGAGTCTAACAATATAGAATATTGAGAACAAAATAGACACATAAATGCGTCTATCAATGCATACCCTTGGAAGTTCGTGTACTTTGCTCTTACATATAAATAAAAGCTACAAAACTAGTCAAAAGAGACATGGCATACATACCCCATGCAGTTCGTGTATTTTAGTCTCTCATATTTAAATTCAGAAACCTTCCCAATAACCAAGGTATACGTACTAGGTATGCATATCCTAAACAGTTCGTATATTGGTTGCTTGAGAAATTATAAAGATCAATTTAAACCAACATAGTTGAACAATAAATTGTTCTAGACTAGTAATCTAAAGTATGAACTTCCAGTGCTCAAATCATATTTCGAGAGTTTACATAAGACAAGCTTGAACTCGAAATTTCTTCTTTGCAATATTAAATCTACTAAAATCATACAACATAGTCTCATAAGGTAGAATGATGGATGCAATGAGTAAATAAGATAAGTCATTCTTCACATACCTTTTGTTGATGAAGTTCTCGCGAACATCTCTATTTGTTCTTCAATCTTCAATATTCGAGGGCATTCAGTGATATCTGATACTCAACTATTATGCTCTAATCATAGTCCGAAACTTGACTTTAGTATACTAGAATCAAGATATAGTTTTGTACATCTAACATTGACAACAATCTTGGGATAGAAAAACTTGTGAATTCGACCGGGCAATGCTCTAACAACAAGTATACTTCCTTAAACTATGATTATGAACTTGCTTTCAAACATAATTCCAAGGTACAAATTCATTCTGGAAGTTCAACACACTAAATAATAATGAATTAACAATTAGAGCAATGTCGATAACACGAAGTTCATAGATAAACTATATTTCGTAACTCCATATACTCAAATTATAAAAACGACCAGTACACCATTCGTTACTAATACTTTGATCATAATATAAAAACCGGGTCACAAATACTAAAGTCATTGTAAACAAAATTACCTTTGTATGTTATGTTTTTCAATAAATATAGACTTGAAAGAACAAAAGATACAAAAGTAAGTCAAGCTTGTGGTTAGTAAGCTCAAACCGAAGGATAATGTCTTCGTTGTCTTCGATACGTCTTCAGGTCTTCATGAGTAATCAGAGAAAGTCTCCAATAGTTTCATGTTCCTGGTCTAATCTAACGAAGTTGACTTTATAATCAAATCAAACGACTCCGAGTTTTGGAACTAAACTTAATAACCAAACTTGACATACCAACCGAGCAACTCCGAGTTTTATAATCAAATCAAGCGACTCCGAGTTTTGGAGGATTCAACCGAGCAATGCTCTAACGCTCTTCGCAATACTTTTTTGCATGTTTATAAATCTTGAATTTCGTTCTTTCATGTGTCATTGTCATATCGTTATTATTCTTACTTAGAGTAGAAAAAGGGTCATTAGGATTCTCTTTTTATTCGAGAATATTATTTGTGAATTCATTTACATCAACCATATACAAATCAAAATCTCCAGTTGGAAAATCAAAGCTTTCATCCGTTGCTCCTTGAATTAAATATCAAAGTAAAAATAAGTATGTATATCCATATATATAATCACTAAAAAAATAAGCAAGTACTTATAATGTTGTTCAAGAATGTTAGATTGTATATATTATGTTCACCAATATGGACAATGCGGACCGTTTTAACTTACAAAAAAAAAGATAAACCATATTTTGGGGCTTACAGATTATTGTTGGTGATGAAAACGTTATGTTTGTGAACAAACAAATAAAAATACGTGATTGATTAAATCAAGATCAAGTATTTTGTTTATAAAAGTACCATGAAAATGCTCAAGTCTTATTCCCGAGATGTAACTAAAATGGTAATATACAAGTGTATTTCTAAGTAAGATGAAACCCTGCATTATTAGGAGTTCGTCTATGTACACCCCTGACTAACCTAGGGTGCACATTCTTCCCTTCATTATTGGAGGATCCTTAACCCGGGTTATTGTATTTAAATTAGATTATTCTCTTGTTGATTACTATTTTTAATGTTATAAATGGATATTGCATTGGAAATCGGGAAACCAAAAAATGATCACACAACCCATAGTCTCTGTCTAACCTTTTGCCCCCATTACCTTTATGTAAGTTTCTTCTCCTTCTCCGTTCAATTTTAGTCTTATTTTACTCCCTTGAATCTGATCAAGAACATTCCACCCTGAAGGACCACTAGTTGTTGACTGAAATTGAACCACAACTAATACTCCCTCCGTCCCACTATTACGTGACCTATTTGATTTTAGATTTTGAACCACGCTTTAACTGGCTAATATCCCTTTTGTAATAGATTAATTCTACCGTGACATTTACCACTGAATTCCCAGAATGATCTATTATTGCTCCTATTCCATGGTCGAATCCACGGCCTGATCCCATGGATTGGCAATAACAATTGCTCCGATTCCATGGTCGAATCCACGGCCTAATCCCATGGAATGACAATAAACAATTTTATCATCTCATTATTCCGATTTCATGATCGAATTCACGGCTAATCTCATGGAATGATAATAGATAATTTTATTACTCTGATTTCATGATTGAGCCCACATCTGATCTCATGAAATAGTAATTTTTAATTACTTCGATTCTATGGTCGAATCCACAATCCCACGGAATGGTAATACTTAACTTTATTATTCTGAATTCATGGTCGAATCCACGACAGATCCTATGAATTGATAATAGAACTACTCATTTATATTGCTCAGTTTCATGAACTATTCTCCACTAAATTTCATAAAATAATAATAATACTCAACAACTGGGCATCTGGACCATCACTGAGTAAGCCCCACAAAAATGGTGCAAGTGTACTCGACAATGATGCACGACTGAGCACCCGGATGCACAAACGAGCATTCAAAAACATGGACAGATGAGGAATCCTACGCAAAACAGGAGAAGACAATAAATTATAATAAAATAATAAGAGGCGCTCATGGGGTCGGGCCCACCGGCCGGCTGGTCATGCCCTAGCCGTGGCCAGTCCCATGCCTCTCCCATTATTTTCCTTATTTTTGTTATTTCATGAACTCATGAAAACTCCTTGGTTTTAGCAACTTTCCTTGTTTTTGCAAAACTCATGAATTCTCCATAACTTCATGGATTCATGAAAAATAATATTATAAAATAGAGAAAGGTGTGCGGGACCGGGAAACATAGCCGGCCGGTCGTGCCCAAGCCGTGGTCGTTCTCACACCTCACAATCCCTAGCTTTTTATAATTATTATTCCTAAACTCATGAAACTTCTCTGTTTCAACGAAAACTCATGGATTCTCCAGAATATCATGGTTTCATGAAAAAATAATAATATAAAATTAGAAAAAGGCGTACGGGACCGGGCAACATAGCCGGTCGACCATGCCCTAGCCGTGGCCGGCCCCACACCTTGCAATCCCTAGTCTTTTATAATTATTATTTTCCTCAATTCATGAAACTCCTTGGTTTGAGGAAAATTCATGATTCCTTCATATTTTCTCAAATTTTGCTCGAATCATGAAAACTAAAAGCCAACATGGTCACATGACCGGCTAGCCTCTCACGAAAATTTTAAATGTTAAAATTCCCTCATTTTATTATTTACAAAATGTTGATCAATTGAGCGTACATGCTCATTCCAACAAAAATCAAGAATTTCAGTCAAGATGAAACTCTTCTGAAAATTCACAATGTTGCACGAACGCACATCTGAAAATACTGAAACTATTAGTATGGAGACATGGACACCAAGGAAACACGTGCATGCCTTATTGACCGACTAGAGTCATCCCTAGGGCTTGCACAAAGCCGGTCCCACACGTTTTCATAATTCTGACCTAATTTCCTCAATTGCTCATATTGGGACCAAACTCTCTCCAACCAACCCGGGGATTGCTCAAACGAGCAACAACTGGTCCCTTGATCACCAAGAGCCGGCACCATGCCCTCTTGGTCAGTCTCCCATCTTTCATACTTAGGTTTTATCACCTAATGATGAACCCAACAATTTTCCAATAAATGATGAATCCGGCATTTAATCATCGTTCTTTCACCAACTCTCCAACTGAGAACCCTGGTGCATGCTCACTCGAGCACTGGGAACCACATGGACGCCATATCCCATGTGGTCGGTCCCTCTATTACTCATGACCTATTTTCAGCAATTCATCATTTAACAAATAATTGATCTGAAATTAGGGTTTTGAATAGATGTTCTACGAATCATCATTCAGAGCAAGATTCAAACACTAATGAATTTATGATGGATTCAACAACCAACATCTGAATTAATCATATAATTTTTGGTAATCTACCAATATTTTAATATTTTATTGGGTCACGTCACCAATAAATATTTCGTCGAATTGAGCAATACTTGCTCAGTTGCTCAAGTATTGATCCATTTATCAATATTTAGTAATATTAGTAATTTGTCGAATTGAGCAATACTTGCTCAGTTGCACGTCAAATTATCAACGTTCAGTATTTTGTCGAATTGACCAATACTTGCTCAGTTGCACGTCAAAATTATCAATTCGTCGAATTGAGCAATACTTGCTCAGTTGCTCGAATATTGATCCAGCTATCAATATTTAGTAATTTATCAGTAATTTGTCGAATTGAGCAATACTTGCTCAATTGCACATCAAATTATCAATAATCAGTAATTTGTCGAATTGAGCAATAATTGCTCAATTGCACATCAAATTATCAATAATCATTTGTCGAATTCAGCAATACTTGCTCAGTTGCTCGTCAAATTATCAATAATCATTAATTCGCCGAATTGAGCAATACTTGCTCAGTCGCTCAAATACTGGTCAATAATTCATCACTGAATCTACAATATTGGCATCATTTCAGAGAACTACATGTTCGATGCATGAATCGCTGAGCATTCATCACTCATGCTCGATTCAACGAAACCTAGACTCACTGTCTCATCAGTCAACATCTGACTAATTAATACACGTCTGTCATGCAGACTCCACGATTCGTGAGACATCAATCACGTCAAATTGGGGGATATCAATTAGGGTTTTGTTCTGGAGGACTACAACACGTGGATTCATCCACAACGAGAAATGTGAGTAAGTTGTGTCAATGGTTGAAGGAGTTAGCAAAGTAGTGGGTGCACGATTAGTCAAGTCTCCACACGACATGGAACTGACTTTACCACGATCTCCCACTTTCCCACTCTTTCACTCAAGAAACCGTCACACTTACAGGGATCAAGGTGTTCATGACTCTGACAATATAAATAAGTCTCGAAATCCATGATTGAAGACAACGAACGATCACTAGCTATCAGCAATTGTCGAATTTCACGAGTAACTACTCTAAAGAATTCACCAATCTATCAGAACTTATTCGAACTCATCAGTTCACCAAAAAATTGAAGAAACCTTCAACACATCCAAAATCCTTGATCATCACTGATCCCACACAATTCTCAGCTTCCCTCCTATAGATCAACCCATCTCCCTCTTTGCGATCGAATTGACTCTGGAACGGCCATTGACTTGGTTTAGGCCGGAGTCCTACAGATTGATCTCTTGAAGCTAAGCACTCCCTTTGCAGTGCATCTGTGTGAGGTTAAGCAGTTTGCTCGGTTGAGGAGTCTCGACAACATGCTCGTCTCTTCACTTCCCTAAAAAACCAGTAAACCGTTTTTCCCCATCTATATATTGGCGACCACAGTGGGAGATTAATATCTCGGTTGCAATCTCACATTCTAACAAAATGGCTGGTCTTAGGTCTGGGTTGGTTACAAATGCAAACGACGCTAGCACTAGCAATAATGATGGAATTCCAGAAACTGTTCCTGCTTCCAACAGTGGTGGTGACACTACTCCTCCTCACACCAATGTCGAAAATCATCCTCTCTTCGGCCGGCATCCTGAAGAAATCAGAGAAAATCCACCTACTATTGCCGATCTCATGAAAGTCCAGGAAGTTCTCGCCAAGAATCAAACTGATATGGCCACTACTCAGAAGGAGCTACGTAACTATCTCAAAACCCTCACTGAAAAGATGTCAGACAAAACTCATGAGAAGGGAAAATAAAGGAAACATCTCCAACTACGGATCCCGAAGTTATTCCAGTCCATGACGATGATGAAGCCCGCAAAGCTGCAGAACCTGAACCTGCTGGTTTCATCACTTGTGAAGATCTGAAACGTTTTATGGAGAATCGGGAGAAAGGCCATACATCGTCCGTGCACCGTCATCAACCTCCATATCCCGCTGCCACGCAAAGAATCCTTCTTCTAAAGGGCTACACTTCTCCAACGTTCACACTCTACAATGGAACGGGGAATGCTCGAGAACACGTTTCTCGATTCTTGGAAGCATTATGAGAGCATGAGCACAACCATGTTGTCCGTTTGAAGGAATTCTCAAAATTCCTGACGGGTCGAGCATATACTTGGTACAACAACATTGCACCAGGAAGCATAGCCAATTCGGGAGAGATGATTAATGCTTTCTACAGGAAATACTTCTTCGTTTCTGAGCAAGTTACTCTTTCCGACTTAGAAAGGATGGCTCAGAAGAATACTGAAAATCCGAACGACTATGTGAAGAAATTCAAAATTCAAGCTTTGGATTGTCATGATCCTAATGTTACTGAACAACAACTGGTGGATTTATGCATTAACGGGATGATTCCAGTCTACAGAGCCTTGCTGGAAAATCTTCGTTTTCAGACTTTCTCAGAACTTCATGAAGCGGCCAAGCGATCGGCAACTACTGCTCCAGCTTTGTTAGAAAGAACCAAAACCGTCAAAGTCGAGGAGTAGAGCACTCGAAGCACCATCCCCATACGTTTAATCAACAAGCAATACAATGTGGAGGCTTCCACGAATGTCGCCGAAGGGGGCGAAAGAAAGGCTGACACGCAACAACATAAGAACACTCCTCCAACGTCTACGAAGGCACCAAAGAAGGACAACCAGACTTTAAACGCACAAACGCCGGCTCAACGGAGTGATCATGAAGCACCAGACTTTCCTTTTCCTATTGAAGAGGTGATCAAGTTGTTGGAAGTCTGGATTCAAGATGGTGCGATCAACCTGCCTCCTGTCAGAAGGGAGCCAACAGATGACGAAGTGGAGAATCCGTGTTACTGTCGTTTCCATAGGTATGTCAGTCATCCGACCAGTGACTGTCGAAACTTGAAACGTATATTCAAAGAAAAGGTCGATTCAAGAGAGCTGGGGACTGAAGGAGTGCACAAGAATCCTCTCCCAATCAGAACTTTTACAATCTCCGAACAGCCGGTCAAAGAAGCAGTCCAATCCCTAATTGAGCATGTCTGTGAGTTACTGTACTTATCGAAAGCTCAAAGAAATGATATGTTTGCTGCATTGAACCACATTGTGTCTGGAAAACGATTAGACATTCAGGAGATACTCCCTGAACCTCCGGTAATAGACAAGGAGATGTACGACTGGGGACTTCTCACCACAGTTCACCTCAAGGGAAATGAATTCAAGCGAGCGTTGATCGACGTTAGCACTGCTGTTAATATCATTCCTATGAAGACTCTCAGAGCCGCTGGCATCACCCAACAAGAAGCAACTCACGCTCCTGTCTCAATCAGAAACTATAAAGAAATCTCTAGAGATGCTTACGGCTATATCATCCTCAAAATGAAAGTTGGAGAAACCTGGTCAGAAACAAAATTTCACATAATTCGAGAAGATCCAGGATATGACATGGTTCTGGGACGTACATGGATTCATGATGGAAAAGTTACTGCGATGTCTTCATCTTCAGTTGCACAATTCTCCGTTGAAGAAAGCTTTAACTCGGAAGATGACCAACCGTTCGAGCATTTGGGAAAAGTCGAAGCCTTGATGAAAATCATATACAAACCTGTGGAGAACGCCCACGAATTCGTCAGAAGGTTTCGCGCTCAGGGTTCAAGATACCAGGGGAAAAGAACTAAAGAAAGTCAGCAAAATAAGATATCTGCTTTTCTGCATCCTCCAAGACTTGCAAAGCAGCTTTCTCCGCCTCCAGCTTCTTGGTCAATTCAGCAACTTCATTCATCTACTTCAGCACGGCATCACTGGTGGCGAAAGGAGTGTCACCTTATACTTCTTTCCTAATAGCATCAATCTTTTGACGAAGCCACCTCAAATTGAAGTCAAGTTCTTCAGCTTTCTTCAAGTTGTACTCCCAATCAAAGAGTACATCCCGGGTGACAGCATTTCTAGATGTGATGCGGATATCATTTATAACACACAGGATGGCTTCTACTTTCCTTGTCAAGAAATAACTACGGTCAGGATCCTGAGTAACAACGATGTGCCCATACATCTCCCACAGTTTCTTGTACATAGCAGCATATCCAATGGGAACGCTAAATCCGCCAACAAACTTGTGATATGAGAGTAGCTCACCTAATGAAGGAGAAAAAGAAACCCCTGCAGTTGGATACTCGTGCACTATTATCTGGTTCTCAGTCACTGGAGCAGCAACACCAGTAATCATAGGGACAACTTCAATAGGAGCAGCTTCTCCCATTCTCGATTCGGGTTCCACCATCTCAGGCACAATTGGAGTTTCCGCCACCTCCACGACATCAAAAACCAGCGTTTCATGACCCTGAGGTGCATGGATGGAGGTCCCATCACCGGTATTTCCCAAACCATCAAAACTGGATCCATCATTCCCAACTTCGACATTTGGCACCTAATGTGAAGATTACATGGGATTAGAATGATTCAAGCATGGAAACCCAATACAACCATAAAATTAAGAAAGTAAGTGAACTAACATCATCTGAGTTCCTTATTATGCACCTAAGGCATGCACAAATAGTGTAGAAGTCATGAAACACGTTTTCAAACAAGCTCAGCTGAGGAGGTTTTACACTGCCTTGTATTCAACGGTGAACTGGGAGAAATTGATAAGGAATCTAAGGTATAGTTATATACCATTCTCTCCGTATGGATGTCCTATACAACATGTTAAAATTTCATAACAATCGTATGAACGAGCAAGGATATGTGGCCAAAACATTGGACAACATACAATCTGAAAAAAGTTCTGAAAATCTCCTGGAAGTTTACTGTTTCGCCTTTTTCAGTCCCTAAACATGCTCAAAACTCAAAAATCTTCTTTCCTAAAATCTTGGGAATTTCCTGGGCTTGAAGATACATATGCATATCGTGAAAATCCGACGTCGAATGAGGATTCTACAACATTTTAACTAAAAAACTGAGGTCTGAGTTTTCTGGTGACGTATTTCCGCAAAATTTCTCATATATACTTTTGGATTCTCATTCATTCATCACCAAATCAGCAACATTATACTTCTATGAATATAATACAAGATACATACTTACTTGAGGACTTCCCAAGTCGTCCGAAGGATTGGAATGGTTGACATTAACATTAGTAGCATTGTTATCTCCATTCGGTTCCGACTCTCGAAAGGTTCTCTTTCCCTATACCATTCGAAGATAAACAAATAGCATGACCATGTTGGATCTCCAAAGCAATCTCCTACTGGACGTGTCAACAATAATCGTCATTACTTCAATCAAGGAAAATTCATAATCACTTACGCAAAGGATACTTACATCCACTTCATCGTCAGTGTTGGACTCCTGGATTGTTCGTTCAGAAACAAGGTGAAGATCGTCAATAACCGATGGAGAAAAATTCTGAAAAAAATTAATAGTATTCAAAATCCTGATTACACGGACAAGGAAATCGTAACGATAAGAGAAGTGCTAACAACTCACCAAAGAAGCGGCAGGGGACTGCACATTATTCGGTATCATTCTATGAGCTGTTTTGCTTCTTCCTTCTCCACCTTGGGGACTTTCTTGGAGGTCCGGAGAGTTTACATCAGTTCGAGGTCTCACAGCACGGCCATCCTGCCATGGAGTCGACAATTAAAAGTGTGAATGTCATGCTTTTACTAAAATCATGAGGAAAGCACTTACATGTGTCGCATTTGGAGACGGTTTCCTCTTGTCACCACTAGAAAGGTATCTCAATCTTGGTCGATCAGAAATCATGTCAGGGGAAGGAAACTCTCGAACTGGGGACTTGACATCCATCGCAAACTTATGCAAGCGCCCAAGTTGCTGACGCCAGAAGTCTATGTAACCTGGAGTTATGAAGGTAGCTCGGTCAAAACATGGAAATAAATAATCATTTCCTTACACATGCGTGCAGTCTAAATGAGCCTTCAGATACTCAATCTCTGGCTTACCCGTTCGATGACCCGGGATACACTGGTCAAGACCCATCTGTCGAGCTGCTCTATCAATGTTGTATTTTTCTACCTGGAATTCTCCATTCATCACTGATACTAAGAAACCGGGAGTACAACTCACTATAAAAGATATTTCTCCATCGCTCAGACCAGCACCAGTACTCAACATGACATTCTATTCAGAAGTATTGAAAGTGATCAATTGCGAAAAAGTGAAGGAACCGACACCCAGGGGCGAAAGTTGAACTCGGATTCAGTGTCCAGAACGTCAGTAATACATATCTTATATTGTGGCTTCTTTGTAGACCAGCGCATGATCCTGGTGTTATTCTTCTCAAGGAAGGCATGACGAGTATCGAACTTGGGTCCTTGCAAGATGCTACGAGGAATTGGGGCGTAACTCTCAAGATGCTCCCACATCAAGGCTTGGAGGAACATGGTATTGGCATATGTTTCGACTTTCATGAAGCCGTCGGAGATACTGGAGTCTACAACTAAAGAATCTAAATTGGCAAACAGCGAACCCAAAAATAGACTACCAATAAGAGGTTTCTCACCTTTAACCATCTTTATGGCGAAACGAATCACAAACGGCTTCAACAAGTGGCCACAATCTTAAAGGATTATCCTTGGAGAGCCATAAACATAAAAAAGCAGCAATTGTTAAAGTACCATCAACCGGTTCTTTAGGAATTCCATCCCTCGGCCACCAATATGACAACCATTGAGCATAGCAAGACTTGGGAGACTCATTGAATTCGTGTATCTTGGCCTCCAATACGTTAGATATCTTATTCTCCTCTGCTGAAAGCTCTTCGGGGAAATTACCGGTAACTGGAAGGTGCAACAAAGCAACTGCATCTTCTAAGGTAACGGTGAATTCCCCCCATATGCATATGAAGGTGTAAGTAGGAACACACCAACGGGCAAGCAAAGCTACAATACCTGGTATGTCATGATTAATGATCAAATCCCCAGCAGCTTGAATGGCTCGTGTCACTTGTGCACTATTCAACAAGGTCCTTACACGGCTATGGCCTAGCATATGCCTTGCCCATCCATAAAAGTGTGTCAGCGGCCTCCGAGAAAGTTTGAATTCCACATGAGAAGCCGAATAATGCTTTCCTTCCAAACAGAATCGAATTATTGTTGGAGGAGACACCAACTTGTTCTGAGCAGTGGTTCTGGGATTTATGAGCAGCCGAAACGAGGAGCCTAAGGGACGCTTTTCGGGTCTATACGGGTACACAAAGAACTTGTCCTCAGCAATTGGAATGTTCTTAGTCTTGGAAGTTTCCTATTTATCCTTAGAAATCTCAGAAACATCATTTCTGGAGGAACCATCATCTTTGGAAGATGCTTCTGGGGAAACATCCTCCCTATCAGAAGTGCTACGGGACTGAGTCATGTTTGCAAAGTTGCTGCGACATCCATACAAGAATTTCATCATCACAATGGGATTAAATCAACAGAACAATTATGATGCTCACATCAATGTTTACAAAAACGGTAATCCTTAACTCTCACCTATTTACGATTTCACGAACTTAGTGATAACAGCGTAAAACCCCAAAACTTGCTCGTTCTTTCAAACCTGCAAAGCCGAGAAAAAAACTTGTTATTTAAAGTCAACATTGGATTTTCATGAAACTATGAATAATTTACATAACCTTCCATGTGAACATTCGCTGATTTTTACGTGTACATACACTATAAAATCACTAAATTCATACGTACACTACGAATTCATCAACTCATAAATTGTTTGCTTTCAACAATTTTTCATAAATCAAAAAGTTGATTTCTATTTAATAAAACGTGAATAAGTCACGTACCTTTTTTTTAAAAAATAAAAAAATCGTGAATTAAATAACTCACGTGAATATATAAAATAAAAACTGTTTTGCTCAGTTGAGCATTCGTCTATGGAACAAGGGTCTTTTCTATTTTTCCAAAGGTCCACATATTCTAAACAAGATTTTGAAAGTTCATAAACAAAATTTCACCGTGAACTCCAGGTCTTTTCAAAATTTCCTTTAACCCTAAGGATCATTATTTATCACTTTTTACGAACAAACCTACGTTTCTAAAAGTATTTACGAAGTTCATGCTTCGAAAACAAAATTGGGTTTTCATGAAATATAATAAACAAAACTTTTACTACTGCAACTAGACCATGTCTATTCAAAAATTTTGTGTATCTCTTCCATATTAGGGATTTTGCTCGTTTCCTAAACTAGCGAAAAACGGGCATACATACGTTTTCTAGAAACAAATTCTTCATAAATCCTACATATGCTTGCAACTATGGGATTTTTTGTTTTATGAACAACTCATGAATCATGAAACATACAGAAAAAAAAAAAAAAAAAAAAAAAAAAAACGCAAGCTTACTTGTCGGCGCCGGAACTTGGGCGGAGTACGGTCGGCGACAGTCGACGCTGAATTCTGACAACTTTTCTTCCTCTCCTGCTGCACACGTGAATATGGTGAAGGGATGAAGATGCTCGGTTGGTCAACAAAAAAAATATTAGGGTTACTTACCTTTTATATTATTTTTATTTCCAAAACCTAAAACACATGGGTTTCCTCTTTTGGGTTTTGGGCCCATGAACGCTAAACTGACCAAAACTGAGCCTTCGAGGGTCCAAATCAGCGGTGACTCATCTCTCCGTGCTCATGAGATGACACTCTATCTTGCTATCAGGGTCCTTATCTATGCATTTGCTCATACATGACACCATTGGGGTAAATCGAGGATTCTGAAGCTACCTTTGTATGACTGAGTTCAACCACCGATCTCGTCGACTGAAAATCACCATCTAATGCTTACTGCGGAACATGACTATCCCTCACTAAGAAGGGGAGTTAATGTTGATGGTGGATTTTCAATAAAGGACAAAACTGTAAAATCATGATACTGCGTGTTTCTGAGTTGGCTTCAGGCATGTGACGATTCATATTTTACGAAGCCATGATGAATATGTTTCCTGAAAGGCCTCCGCTAGATGAGCGTTCAGTGCCACGCATTTCATCATGTCCTCTATGTAGAATAACGTAATTGGGCGGTTCTCCGTAAGATTGAGAGCAACAACGCTTTCAGGACGTCGGTGACACTCACTGTTCCATGACTACATGAGAGAGACCCGCCTCTACATAGAAGAACGATTGGGCGGTTCTCCGTAGATTGAGAGCAACAACGCCTTCAGGACGTCGGTGACACTCACTGTTCCCTAACTATGTAGAAAGACCGTGTATAGATCCAGGCGGTTATCTGTAGATTGAGAGCAACAACGTCTTCAGAACTTCGACAACTCGCTGTCTTCTGACTATACACCTTCGGAATGGGTATGACGCTTTAACTGGCTAATATCCCTTATGTAATAGATTAATTCTACCATGACATTTACCACTGAATTCCCAAAATGATCTACTATTGCTCCTATTCCATGGTCGAATCCACGGCCTGATCCCATGGAATGGAAACAACAATTGCTTCTATTCCATGGTCGAATCCACGGCCTGATCCCATGGAATGGAAATAACAATTGCTCCTATTCCATGGTCGAATCCACGGCCTGATCCCATGGAATGACAATAAATAATTTTATCATCTCATTATTCCCATTTCATGATCGAATTCACGGCTAATCTCATGGAATGATAATAGATAATTTTATTACTCTGATTTCATGATTGAATCCACGACTGATCTCATGAAAGAGTAACATTTAATTACTCCAATTCTATGGTCGAATCCACAATCCCATGGAATAGTAATGCTTAACTTTATTATTAAGAATTCATGGTCGGATCCACGACTGATCCTATGAATTGATAATAGAACTACTCATTTTTATTGCTCAATTTCATAAATTATTCTCCACTGAATTTCATAAACTAATAATAATACTCAACAGCCGGGCATCTGGAACATCACTGAGTAAGCCCCACAAAAATGGTGCAAGTGTACTCGACAATGATGCACGACTGAGCATCCGGATGCACAAACGAGCATTCGAAACATGAACAGATGACGAATCCTACGCAAAACAGGAGAAAACAATAAATTATAATAAAATAATAAGAGGCGCTCATGGGGTCGGGCTCAGCGGCCGACCTGCCATGCCCTGGTCGTGGCCGGTCCCATGCCTCTCCCATTATTTTCCTTATTTTGTTATTTTATGAACTCATGAAAACTCCTTGGTTTTAGCAACTTTCTTTGTTTTTGCAAAACTCATGAATTCTCCATAACTTCATGGATTCATGAAAAAGTAATATTATAAAATAGGGAAAGGTGTGCGGGACCGGGAAACATAGCCGGCCGCCCGTGCCCAAGCCGTGGCCGGTCTCACACCTCACAATCCCTAGCTTTTTATAATTATTATTCCTAAACTCATGAAACTTCTCTGTTTCAACGAAAACTCATGGATTCTCCAGAATATCACGGTTTCATGAAAAAATAATAATATAAAATTTGGGAAAAGCGTACGGGACCAAGAAACATAGCCGGCCGGCCGACCATGCCATAGCCGTGGCCGGCCCCACACCTTGCAATTCCTAGTCTTTTATAATTATTATTTTCCTCAATTCATGAAACTCCTTGGTTTGAGCAAAATTCATGATTCCTTCATATTTTCTCAAATTTAGCTCGAATCATGAAAAACTAAAATCCAACATGGTCACATGACCGTCTAGCCTCTCACGACAATTTTAAATGTTAAAATTCCCTCATTTTAATATTTAAAAAATGTTGACCAATTGAGCATACATGCTCATTCCAACAAAAATCAGGAATTTCAGTCAAGATGAAACTCTTCTGAAAATTCACAATGTTGCCCGAACGCACATCAGAAAATACTGAAACTCTCAGTATGGAGACACGGACACCACGGAAATACGTGCATGCCTTCTTGGCCGACTAGAGTCATCCCTAGGGCTTGCACAAATATGGTCCCACACGTTTTCATAATTCTGACATAATTTTCTCAATTGCTCATATTGGGCCCAAACTCTCTCTAACCAACCTGGGGATTGCTCAAACAACCAACAACTGGTCGCGTGATCACCAATAGCCGACCCCATGCCCTCTTGGTCGGTCTCCCATCTTTCATACTTAGGTTTTATCACCTAATGCTGAACCCAGCAATTTTTTCAATAAATGATGAATCCGGCATTTAATCATCGTTCTTTCACCAACTCTCCAACTGAGTACCCTGGTGCATGCTCACTCGAGCACTGGGAACCACATGGACGCCATATCCCATGTGGTCGGTCCCTCTATCACTCATCTGAAATTAGGGTTTTGAATAAATGTTCTACGAATCATCATTCGGAGCAAGATTCAAACACTAATGAATTTATGATGGATTCAGCAACCAACATCTGAATTAATCATATAATTTTTGGTAATCTACCAATATTTTAATATTTTATTGGGTCACGCCACCAATAAATATTTCGTCGAATTGAGAAATACTTGCTTAGTTGCTCAAGTATTGATCCAGATATCAATATTTAGTAATATTAGTAATTTGTCTAATTGAGCAATACTTGCTCAGTTGCACGTCAAATTATCAACGTTCAGTATTTTGCCGAATTGAGCAATACTTGCTCAGTTGCACGTCAAAATTATCAATTCGTCGAATTGAGCAATACTTACTCAGTTGCTCGAATAATGATCCAGCTATCAATATTTAGTAATTTATCAGTAATTTGTCGAATTGAGCAATACTTGCTCAATTGCACATCAAATTATAAATAATTATTTGCCGAATTGAGCAATACTTGCTCAGTTTCTCGTCAAATTCTCAATATTCAATAATTCGCCGAATTGCGCAATACTTGCTCAGCCGCTCAAATACTGGTCAATAATTCATCACTGAGTCTACAATATTGGCATCATTTCAGATAACTACATGTTCGACCATGAATCGCTGAGCATTCATTACTCATGCTCGATTCAACAAAACTAGACTCACTGTATAATCAGTCAACAACTGACTAATTAATACACTCTTGTCATGAAGACTCCACGATTCGTAAGACATCAATCACGTCAAATTGGGGGATATCAATTAGGGCTTTGGTCTGGTGGCCTACAGCACGTGGATTCATCCACAATGAGAAATGTGAGTAAGTCGTGTCAACGGTTGAAGGAGTTAGCAAAGTAGTGGGTGCACGATCAGTCAAGTCTCCACACGACATGGAACTGAATTTACCACGATCTCCCACTTTCCCACTCTTTCACTCAAGAAACCGTCACACTTGCAGGGATCAAGGTGTTCATGACTCTAACAATATAATAAGTCTCGGAATCCATGACTGAAGACAACGAATGATCACTAGCTATCAGCAATTGTCGAATTTCTCTAGTAACTACTCTCAAGAATTCATCAATCTATCAGAACTTATTCGAACTCATCAGTTCACCAAAAAATTGCAGAAACCTTAAACACATCCACAATCCTTGATCATCACTGATCCCACATAATTCTCAGCTTCCCTCCTACAGATCAACCCATCTCCCTCTTTGCGACCGAATTGACTCTGGAACGGCCATTGACTTGGTTTAGGCCGGAGTCCTACAAATTGATCTCTCAAATCTAAGCACTCCCTTTGCAGTGCATCTGTGTGAGGTTAAGAAGTTTGCTCGGTTAAGGAGTCTCGACAACACGCTCGTCTCTTCACTTCCCTAAAAAAATCAGTAAACCGTTTTTCTCCATCTACAACAAGTAAAATATGGGTATTGTTCAAATAACCAAGATTCTTCCATATACTTTTCTAATATCCTTTGTGAGTATTTTGCACGAATAATTTTCTATCAGTTTCCTAATATACCCTACTCTTATTTTGTTTTTCTATTTTGTTAAACGGAGGAATCAAAAAATTTTAAGTTTTGCATGATTATGAAGATTTGCAGCATAATAGTTTGAGTTTATGTAGGGGTTTTGAGTTTGTTTTGCTGATGGAAAAATCATAATCAGAAGTTGTGAATCTTAGTTATTATCTCGAAGCCAAGGAAGAGAAACCATGGAGGATTCTGATGTCGTGATGGTGAGAGGAAAGTGAAGATTGATGCAACCAATAATTATGAAGAAATGACACTTGTTTGATTAGAGTTTTGATTCGTTTTGCAGTGATTTTGGTTGGCTGTCTTATTCAATTTTGCAGTGATTGGCCAAAACCTAATCAAAATTCAATCTTTTAGATATCCTAGAATTCAAAATAAAGAAGAAGATGGGGTTCACAATCATTAAAGAGTGGCGATCGATGGGGGATATGAACAAGTATTTTGTAATGAATTAGTATGTTGGGTTTTGGTTGGATTTCTTTTTTTATTCATAATTGCAGGAGGAAATGAAGCTCTAAAAATGATTACTAGGATGAACCTATATTTATCCACGAAGTACACAAGATGCGCCTGAGTGTCATAATGTATGTTCTGACAGGAAATAAGTTTTGGCCTTGTTGCACCCGAGTGCATAATGTATATCTTTTTGAATTTTTTGTGTTCGTCTTATTTTTCTTCTATAATACTTGTATTTGATTGATGTTTTAATGGTGGATGTGATGGTAATTGTGTTGTATTTATTGCTCGAGCTCATGAACTAATAATTTTGGTTGTACATAATATATTGCAGGTGATTAGTAGGGTAAACCTAGATCTATACACGAACTACACAAGATGCACCTGAGTGCATAAGGTATGTTCTGACAGGAAATAGGTTTAGGTCTGGTTGCATCCGAGTGAATAATGTATATGCATATTCTTATAGGAAATATGTTTTGATTAGGTTGCACATGGGTGCATAATGTATTTTTTTATTCTTATAGGAAATATGAAAAAGCGGGGGTCTAACAACCACACCCAATATTTCGCTTTGCAATCTCTATGGACTAACTCCAATATACTTTCAAGAGAATCAACTAGACAGTCAGACTCAATCTTAAGAAAAGTATATCCAAGAGTTATATCTCTATTTCTCAATTCAATCTGCAATCAAACAAATAGGAATTTGCGAGCCCGCTTGAATATAAGAAATAACTTGGACGGTATCAAAAACCAATATCCAAGTGTCAATCAATTTAATCAACAACCAAAGGTTGGATTCACAATTGATTGAACTTACGCATAACCTGTGATATTTCAATTATATATAAAATATAATGAGGAAAAGAAATAACATAGACACCAGAAATTTTGTTAACGAGGAAACCACAAATGCAGAAAAACCCCGGGACCTAGTCCAGATTTGAACACCATATTTTATTAAGCCGCTACAGACACTAGCCTACTCCAAGTTAACTTCAGACTGGAATGTAGTTGAGCCCTAACCAATCTCACACCGATCAAGGTACAGTCGCGTTCCTTAAGCCTATGAATCCCAGCAGAACTCTGCGCACTTGTTTTTCTTAGCTGATCTCACCCACAACTAAGAGTTGCTACGACCCAAAGTCGAAGACTTGATAAACTAATCTGTCTCACACAGAAAAGTTTATTGAATAAATAAATTTGTCTCCCACAGATATACCTATGAGTTTTGTTCCGTCTTTTGATAAATCAAGGTGAACATGAACCAATTGATATACCGGACTTATATTCCCGAAGAACATCCTAGAAATATCAATCACCTCACAATAATCTTAATCGTATGGTAGCAAAACAACATATTGTGGAATCATAAACGATGAGACCAAGATGTTTGTGACTACTTTTTATCTTTCCTATCGGAGATTAAATCTCGAGCAAATCTTAGAGAAGATAGTACTCAATCACGATAGAAAATAACAAGATCAGAACACGCAACTACAGAGAAATATTTGGGCCTGGCTTCACAATCCCAATGAAGTATTTAAGTCGTTAACCTACATGATTTTGGAAAAACCTAAGGTTAAAGGAGAATCGACTCTAGCCGCAAATACTATCACACAAGAGATGTGGGGATTAGGTTTTCCAGTTGCTAGAGTTTTACCTTATATAGTCTACAAATCATGTTTTATAATCAATGTTACCTTGGTAACAAAGCATTCAATATTCACCGTTATATGAAAACCTAATTAGACTCAAGTTAATATCTTTCAACCATTAGATCGAACTTATCTTGTTACACACAAATGAAAAGTGACTTCATTTAGATATGGGTAACCGTACCTAAACGTGTACACCTTGTTGGCTCAACAATAGTTAACCTAAGTTAGCCATATGAACACTTTCATATCAACCTTATTTATCTTAACCATAACTAGTTCAAATGACTCAAATGAAACTAGTTCTCGAGTTGTTCAATTGTTTATATTCTCATAGAAGTATACAAGACACAATTGAAGCAAAATCGATTTTGATTCACTCGAATCAATTCATAAACATTATAACTACGGTTTGCAAAAGATTGCATTCCTTATTATATAAATGTATTAGTTCATGAAAAAACCTATTTAGAACATAACCTACTCAAGTATGCAAACGAGTACGCATACCTAAGTGGTCGGACTAAGTTTGGGTTCGCCAGTATGCAAACGGGTACGCATACCTTCCAAAACTCAATTGAATTTTCGGAACTTGAAACTCACGCCAGTACGCATACTGGTATGCATACCAAGTTCCCGGACTTTCATTAACCAACCAGTACGCTTACGGGTATGCATACTATGGTTCCCGGACTTGGAATATCTTGCAACAGTTAGCATACAAGTACGCCTACTGTGCTATATCCAATCATGGTTATTTGTTCTAAACTCCCATTTCAATCATTGAGACATTCTTGGAAGACGACAGTAGCTGTCTCCCACAAACTATTAGCTTCCAAGCAATTTTCAAGTGATTGAATGATCAATACGAAACATTCTGTGTCTACATCAAATGACTATCTCACACAAATCATGTAAGATGTTACAAGGAGATTTTCACATGATCATCTTTTGACTTTCGTCAAGAATATAAGATGAACTTGGTTAGAGCGAAAGCTTACCAACACATATTTCGAGAAATATGTAAGCGAGTTAAACTCAGCTCGAAATCTCAAATGTGTATAATCGAAGTCTATATAGCTATACGACTTTTGTCTCAAATAGGAGATAGAGTAGATAAACTTTTAAGTGATAGATGAGTTCAAGTCTCCACATACCTTTTGTTGATGAAGTTCCACAAGCTCCCCTTAGTAGTTTTTCGTCTTCAATCGATGAATGCCTTGAAGTCTAATGCTCAACTACACTTTATATCCTAAGCCGAGACTTAGCTATAAGTAGACTAGAAATCAAGACTTATAGTTTAGGCAAATAAACTTGACAACAAGCTTGAGATAGCAACGCTTGCGAGTTCGACCGAGCAATGCTCTAACAAAATAGGTTTTGGTTAAATGCACCTAGGTGCATAATGTACCCTCGCTATGGTTTAAAATAAATTTTTTTCTTCAAATTTCGTATCAACATTGGATCTTGTTTTCAATATCTTTTCGAGCCTTTTCCAAATATATAAATTTTATTAAAATTCGACTTGTATTTCGGAAGTTAAGACATTTCTCGCGATTAATTTAAATTGTTGAAAGAGAAAAAATCTCTAGCTTTTTCTCAAAAGGGAAAAAAAAAGAACTCACCAAATCTAGTTCATTTTGGGTGATATAAGCAGGATTTTTTTTTTGTTAGATAACTAGTAGTTTAGGTTGGATTTGTTTAAGCTTTTGTTTTAATGATCTCAATTGCTTTTAGGAGATTTTTAGGGTATTCTTGTGGGTGTTTTGCCATTTTTGTTTATGTATTCTCCTTTATGGAGATTATTTATGCGCTCTCATGGCGTTTCTTTGTGATTTCAGTGGAGATTTTTGGTGGAAGTTCAAGCATGGTGATCAAGATTTAAGACTTTGGGCATATTACTCTCACATTTTTATGAGAAATATCTCTTATTCAAGCAGAAAAATCCCTATCAAAATGGTTGTGTTATAATCCCAAAACCATTATTCATTCTTCGTATTGCTTGGTAGTTGGTACTCTTGTTGGTAATTTGCTACTTCTCTTCACGAATTACTCTTTGTTATTACCTTTTAATTGTATTTCGATCTTTGATCTTGAAGTCCCTGTAATCTCTATTTTATCATGAATGAAATTTTATGAGATTTATCAAAATAAATAAATAAATACTAGAATAAATAAAAAGGAAGGAGGAGGGATCCCCTCACACTATCTCACACGTTGGACGTGATTTGTATGGAAAAAACCAAACCTTAATTAAATTGAAGCTAATATTTTGAGGATATGTTCCTCTTACAAGTCTCTGCGTTCCTACCAAAAACAAGCGTATTCCAAGACGTATAATACCACCATCTACTACTTTGAAAATGAGCCGTTGAAAATCAACAACTTTTTAGCCATTGAAATTAAGACCGGTAGATCGTGAGGTTTTATAGTTCGGAATGTGCTCATTTTTGGTAGGCATGTAGAACTTGGTAAGAGGAACATATTTACAAAATATTAGCTTCAAATCTGTTACGGTTTGGTTTTTATTCACAAAAATAACGTTCAACTTGTGAGATAGTGTGAGAACAAAAATGGGAAAGGGATCTTTCCTCTATAAAGAATAAAGTTAAAAGTAAATATTTGACTACATTTTTTCCTAGCATTTTAAGGGGCGACCCCGAAAGTATTAGGGGCGACTTTTTTATTCTCATCCTTTAGATGTGGTTATGGGATGTCCTACAGTTAGAAAAATACCCAAATACCCTTTTACAATCAGTAGATAATGAACATAACTTATCTACCGATTATGAAAAAAAAGAAATTCAAAATTCCATTAGTTTTGAGAAAACTAGGTTTGGAGTGACTATTACAATCGGTAGATAAGTGAAGTTTATTATCTATCGATTGTACAATCAGAAGATAACTTATGTTCATCATCTACCGATTGTGATAGTAGACCCCAATTCAATTTTTCCAAAACTAATGGAATTTTGAGTTTCTTTATTTTCATAATCGGTAGATAAGGGACGGCAGATAAGTTATGTTCATTATCTACCCATCATGATAGTATCCCCCAATTCAATTTTTCCAAAACTAATGGAATTTTGAATTTATCTATTTTCATAATCGGTAATAAGTGATGTTTATTACCTACCGATTGTGATAGTTGCCCCCAATTCAATTTTTCCAAAACTAGTGGAATTTTGAATTTTTCTATTTTCATAATCGGTAGATAAGTGATGTTTATTATCTACCGATTGTACAATCGGAAGATAAATTATGTTCATTATCTACCGATTGTGATAGTAGCCCCCAATTCAATCTTTCCAAAACTAGTGGAATTTTGAATTTCTCTATTTTCATAATTGGTAGATAAGTGATGTTTATTCTCTACCGATTGTACAATCGGTAGATAAGTTATGTTCATTATCTACCGATTGTGATAGTAGCCCCCAATTCAATTTTTCCAAAACTAATGAAATTTTGAATTTCTCTAATTTTTAGTACAATCGGTAGATAAAGAACATCACTTATCTACCGATTGTAAAATCGGTAGATAAAGAATATCACTTATATACCGATTGTGCTTCTCTATAGGAACATAAGAGTACAATCGATAGATAAAGCATTATATTATCTACCGATTCTGGGACGTTAATGGCGTTGAATGCATTCAATCGTCTCTCTAATCGTTATTGAACCTTCAACATGATGTTCTTCATGATGTTTCTCTTTGTTGTTGATTTAAGAAAAAAATGGTTTTTTCTCACTTTTTTTTTTCTTCTTCTTCTTCTACTCTAAAACCATAAAACTCAAAAACTAAAATCGTTTTCCTACATATATAATATTCTTCCGAGTTAAAACATTAACACCCGATTGTAATGTTGACTACTGATTATTAGTGTTAGAGCATAGCTTGGTCGACCTCGCATGCGTTGCTATCTCAAGCATGTTTGTCAATGTTAGTGATCAAAACTATGAGTCTTGATTTCTAGCCTACATAGCTAAGTCTCGGACTAGGATAGAAAAGTGTAGTTGAGCTCAAGGACTTCATGGCGATTCATCATACAACGACGAAGATCTATACAAGGAACCGTGGAACTTCATCAAAAAAAAGGTATGTGGAGACTTGAACTTATCTATCACTCAAAAGTCTATCTATTCTATCTCCAACTTCTTATGAGACAAAAGTCGTATGCTATATAGACTAGATCATACACATTTGACATTTCGAGCTGAGCACTCATTGCTTATCTTTTATCTCGAAATCGTGTGTTGGTAAAGCGTTTCACTTTGATCAAGTTTATCTTCACCTAGTGACGAAAGTCATGAAAAGTTTCAATCACTTTGAGAATTGCTCTGACGTAAATCGGTCTGTGAATAACGGCTACATAGCGTCCTCTGAGAATGTCTCAATGAGTGAAATGAGAGTTTAGATTACATAACCATGTATTCCTTGAACCGAAGTTTTCGAACTTTGTTGATCAAGAGAAATCGGGAGGATTGTGGAATTGGTTTGCCAAGTCTGCGAACCCAGTCCGCAGACTCAGTCCGCGAACTGTCGGAAGTTCTCGACCGAGAATTTCTGCTGGATTTTCTAAAACTCGTTTGTGTGCTAAGTCCGCGAACTGGCGGAAGTTCTCTTTCCGAGAATTTCTGCTGAGTTTGGAAAACTCAACCGATTAACCTAAGTCCGCGAACTTGTTTTTGAACTTAAGAGGTTATGATTTAAAGATGTGCTCTGAACATGAAACATTAAATTACTAAGGAATGCTTTATGCAAACCGTGGCTATAATTTTCATGAGCCGATTCAATCGAATCGAATCATCTTTGTTTCAATTGTGTCTTGTGTAGTTACATAAGATCTCATAGCAATTGAAC
The DNA here is from genome assembly GCF_003573695.1 of Papaver somniferum. Taxonomy (NCBI): domain Eukaryota; kingdom Viridiplantae; phylum Streptophyta; class Magnoliopsida; order Ranunculales; family Papaveraceae; genus Papaver; species Papaver somniferum. Next base: position 63,135,963 of record NC_039364.1, on the reverse strand, counting down.
AACTCGTTAACTAGTTCATTTGAGTCAATTGAACTAGTGCGCTCGCTAGAGTCGATTCTCCTTTAAAATTTGGATTTCTTCTCTAAAACCAGGTTAACGACTTAAAAACTTCATTGGGATTGTGAAGCCAGACCGATACTACTTTTATCGTAGTTGTGTGATCTGATTTTGCATCTTCTATCGTACGAGTACAATCGATTGATTGGCTTGAGATCGTGAGAGTTCTCCGTTAGGCAAGATAAAGATGTCACAAACATCTTCGTCTCGCTGTTTGTGATTCCTCGCCAAACCGCCTGTGTAGTCAGGAAGGATTGTAGAGAGGTGATTGATTAATCTAGGCTGTTCTTCGGGAATATAAGACCGGATTATCAATTGGTTCCTGTTCACCTTGATTTTATATCTTAAGACGGAACAAAACCTAGGATTTATCTGTGAGAGACAGATTTGTCCTTTGATAGACTTTTCTGTCTGAGACATATCTATTTATTATCAAGTCTGTGATTTTGGGTTGCAGCAACTCTTGGTTGTGGGTGAGATCTGCTAAGGGAATCAAGTGCGTAGTATCCTGCTAGGATCAGAGGCGTAGGAGTACAACTGTACCTTGGATCGGTGGGAGACTGATTGGGGTTCAACTATAGTCCGAAGTTAGCTTGGAGCAGACTGGTGTCTGTAGCGGCTTAATACAGTGTGTATTCAATCTGGACTAGGTCCCGGGGTTTTTCTGCATTTGCGGTTTCCTCGTTAACAAAATTTCTGGTGTCTGTGTAATTTCTTTTCCGCATTATATTTTATATAATTCAAATAATACAGGTTGTGCGTTCGTGATCATCAATTGGAAATCAAACCTTTGGTTGTTGATTGATATTGATTGATCCTTGGACATTAGTCTTTGGTACCGTCCATGTTATTCCTTGTATTTGATAAAGACTCACTATTGTTTTTAGCTTGAGTAAAAATCAAATCAAGAGAGTGATATTAACTCCTTGAGATACTTTTAGCTAGATTGAGTATGACTGTCTAGTTGATTCTCTAGCAAAGTATTTCAGAGTTAGTCCATACAGATTGCTAAACGAAATATTGGGCGGTGTTGTTAGACCCCGCTTTTTCAATTAGGGGTAATTTGGCCATTATGAAAAACGAAAGATAAGAGGTGGCTTCATTTTAGGTTTGGGTGACCTTGTTTTGTCTTATTAGTCGCCCCTAATTCCTTTGGGGTCGCCCCTAAAAATGCCAAGATCTTTTTGTGTCAATTTTAACCATGCCTACATTTTAGCAGTCAATAACTCTTATACTTTAGTCAATAACTCTTTAGCAGTCAATAAACCTATCAATTACATGTCGTTATATTTTTCTTTTACAGTTTCAGTTTACACAAAATTGGTCAATTTACCCAATAACGACAATTTCTGGGTGAAAAAGACATAAAATTTGATACTATTTAAATGGATGAGAATGTAAAAATAGCCAGGATGTAACAAATTTCATCCTACCCATTTTCAAACATTTTTTCTATTTTTAATTTACATCAGGATGCATCCAGTTTCACCCTTGCTATTTTTTAAGTTTAAGCCAGGATGAATCCAGATTTATTCTTGCTATTTTTTTGGTATTCATTTCACCCAAACTAAATTTTACTCGTCCATTAAAGCCATGTTTTAAAAATATTTGGACAATTAACCTAATTTCTCTTCAATTTATCCATCAATACACTTTAACATGCTTTCAAGTAGACTTTCTACGAAAATGTTATATTGACAGAAAGAAATGCACCGAGCGTGCACCGTGTGAGAGGACTGTGGGGCCCACTCATGCCCCATCCTTATCCTAATGTAGAGAGGGTGATATTTCGGCCGTCAGATCCTCTCGGTGCACAGCTCGGTGTCCACCTTCGGTGGATGTAACACAACTGGACTTTCTATTGGAAGGTTGATGTATTATGTTAACCGATAACCTTTCTATTGGAAGGTTGATGTATTATGGTTGGGTTCTTCCATACTGTACTAACATTTTAATGTTTACGACTGAACTGATGTTTGACAAGACTGTATAAACTTAAAATGTTAGGTGTGTGTATTTATACTATTTATTTGCAAGTGCATAGCCATGATAGGTGAAGAAAAGAATGAGAATTTGGATTTTTATCGATTTTAATATCGTCTGTTTTTGGAATGCTTATACTGTTTTAAAAAAATTAGCTCAAGTGGGAGACAAAACGAATACTAGCAATCAAAATACAGACACAGACAAAAAAAGAAAAGCAACCAACGAAAGATAAAGATAAAAGATACCACAACGCATTTATATGAGATGAGAAGTGGAGCCTCGGGGAAGAGCAGCGGTAGTAGTAATACGGGCCCTCTCAAGGATACGAGGAAAATTGAAGATATGCTGTGTGTACCTCATTAGGATTTGAATGAGTTTTGTACCCGACGACCAAACCATTTGATTAAGATAAAAGAAGAGTGAAAAATCCAAATTTGATCCTCCGTACCCCCATTAGCTTGGTAAGAGAACTGACGGATGAAATTATGGGCAGTCAGTTCTGCGATATTATCCGCGTCTTAAAATTGGGTGATTCTACGCTCGCTGCAATTTGTCCCGTAATTTCTTCTGATTTGGGATCTGATGGACGAGATAAAGGGTTTTCAGCATTCGGATATAAAGCCGTGGAAATGGGTTTCCTAATTTATCTATGTCGAGAGATTATTCGGGATTAACCGATCGGTATCTTTAGCATTTCTGCTGAAAATTTCATTTTTCCGTGTACAAGTTCCAGTTGACTGGACCATTTTTCGTTGTTTTATTAGAACAGACTTTTTTTAATATCCCAACGAATACAAGGCCTAAAATTAGTAGGTAATTGGTAAGATTTCCAGCTAAAACTAACATGTTCAGCTGAACACTACTAATAACATCCAAATTAGGACGCCCTAACATAGTGTTGGACTTAATGTGCCGAATGAGTTCTTTCCAATACTTCGATCCATCACCGAAGCAACATTCATTACGCTCCCTTTACATCGCCTAACTAATGAGTATTGAATGAGTCGTTCCCTAATAATACAGGACATCCTACTTATAAGTTCTCCATTTTCAAGTTCTAGTCTTTTTTTTTTTAATGATATTTTTTTTCTAGTATCAGATTGTTTCCGTAAGTACCGGAAAACATGAAGGGGGGGGGGGTTTGCAGAGCCGGAGCTGCCATTAGTGATAAGAGGGTCAATAAGAGATGTCTCATGTCAAAAGATGACCAAAACCAAAACCAAAACCAAAACCAAAGTTTTTTTTCCAGTAACAAGTACCAGGTAGAGCGAAGATAAGATGCGACAAAAGTTTTTACACCGGCTGTCTGCCTGCCGCCACGCAACCTGCCCGAAGACAGGAGTATTTCCTTAACACATCCCGTGTCGTGTTGTGATGAACATGGAATGAGAACACCGCTCTAGTTGGGTTTTCGTATTCACGACCGTTAAAGTAGCATTCTCACTTTATCCCTGTCTAGAAGACAAAGCAAGTATGCCAACTGGTGGTATAACAAGTTCGCATGCTGAGGGCATGACCGTCTTCAAAGTGGACCCGGTGATGGCCCATGAACATGAGTCCATGGAATACGGCTAGGCCACCATCGCCAGATGCTAAATCACAACGGTTTTAGCGCTCAACATTGTTGGATAATCGAGTCTGGTTGTTGGATTACCTTTGGACAGGGTCCATTGCAATGACGACCATCGCGTAGCAAAACCCATTGTAAAGTACACATGTATGGCTAATATTAGTAGTCTTATAAAAAAAAGGGCATTGAAGTGTACGTGTAACTCATTCAGGCATCAAGCTTTGCTTATAAAAGAAAGTCGAGCATTCAGAGATACACTAAGCATTTTTCAGATAATTGTACTGTGTATTAGGATTAGTACTTATAATCTTTACAAAGTTTGGGGTCTTACATTTTGGCGACTTCACTACAGACAAGGTACTAATACTGGCGTGTCGGTGCTTCATAGGTCGGGAGCCGGTATAACCGATCCCTACCTATATTAGGAGTCAAGGTAGAACCAATTCTAACTTGTTTTTAAAAGTCATGGTAGAAACCGGTCCCAATAGGCAAAACCGATTTCTCTAAGTCACGTATATTTTAGGGTTTGTGTAATTTGGAAATTGGGTTTGAAAAATAGGAAAGTTCAAGATGTCGACATAATGAGTAATTTGAAAATGTGCTGAAATCTTATTTCTTAATTATTCATATTCCTTGATACTCAATGTGAGATCCCAAACCGAAATAATAGAGAATGTTTTGAGATTTTTGAAGTTATATGTTTTGTTTTACTAGCAAGCAAAATATATCTCTGGAAAGATATATTAGTTAAGTGCTAGATAATTGTAGTTGCAGGAAATCCCACAACACACCCCTTGTATTATCATGACTATGATTTCTAGATCTAAACTTATTTGATATGAAAATAAAGATAAAGATAATGAAAATAGAAAATAAGACACAAGATTTACGTGGTTCGATCAATTTGATCTACATCCACGGGGTTAGGTTTCATTATGATCATTGAATTACATATGAATTAAATTGAGACTCCATTAATGAGTATTTGGAGCTCTCTCTCTCTCTCTGGTTTTGGGGAAGAATAAGAAGATAATAATAATACAAGTTATTTTTCTCTCTCCTACCTTTCTCTTTATATAGGATGCTACCTAGTGGATGACAGCTCATATACAATTAAGATTTCCCCTAATTTCGGATCTGGATTGCGATATTCTCGCAAGCTTACAAATGTAACATTCGCAACATTCCTAATTTTCGCAAGATCATCACACTTTTCTCATGTTTAAGTTGATGTCATCTGTTATGCCGTTTCTGAAATAATCCTGCGATGTCTTCGCGATGTGTTGTTAATAATTTCGCAAGCATATTCTTCTGTGCGAGATTCTGATCCTACAATAATATTGAGTTGTCCATGAAGATTTCGGTTATACAGTTGGATATTGGTTGGAATTAGACAAAACTGAATTTAGGTGCTTTATTGGAAATCTTAAGAATATTTTCGGTTATGGAAAGTCCTTGGTGTACATACTACCTTGGTCTATAAATAGTGAAGGTTGTTCTTCATACAAACTTATCCTAAGGAAGGAACTTCGTATCATAGTCACTGTTGTAGTCGACTAATAGTATTCTCGTAATACTATCTTGGAGAGGAGAGTAACCCTAATTAGGCGAAATCTCTTACGTCCGCTATTTTAAAGACTTATTTGGGATCAAAAAGCATTTACTAGTGCTGTTAGTTGGAAACTAGAATTGCATTGTGATTTTAGTTTTCAATTATTGATTTGATTGACTAACGGTTTGTTAACTCTTGATTGCACCTAGTTTGATTATTCTTGATAGCCTTCTCTTCAGATATAAGGTCACTCAAACTAGATCAAAAGATTAGTGGTAGTTCAGATCGGTCTTTAGATCTAACGTTGACTTGTGATCATCCATTGTTAACAGATTCCGTTCTGTGCGTGACTGATCATAAGTTGGAATCAAGTTTGTTATGTGCAGGTACATAAGACTATTGAAGATTTGAAGACAATAATATTTTTCTTGATGGTTTTGTATCTTTGTGATTTGCTTCTGCACAAACTTGATCGGCTAGGATCCAACTAGATCTAGTTTATTTTTTGATAGACTTGTTATTGATAGTCGTATCTAGATCGACAAACTATCATTTGGTGGTACTCTTCAGTATTCGAATCTGGTAATTCTGGTTAACTTGTTAATCCAGATCTTTGAAGATCTAAACCCAACAAAGGAGTTTAATTAATTTTAAACAGAAAATCCTTTGTCACACTCAACAATATATCTCTGATTAATTTCCTGTGGTAGGAGAGTGGTTACTAAACATATTAGTCCTTTACTATTTTGGAGACGATCGAAAGGGTTGAGTTGTTAAAGTCTTCAGAGAGGCTGAAGCAACTTAAGATAGTGGACTCTATCTTTGGATTCACGTGCATTGGCCAGATTGGTTGTAGGCGCAGGGATACTGAGGAAACTAGGTAACTAGGGGTAATTTAATTGGTGTCAATTATACAAAGTTGGTAGTGTCTTTGTATAGTGGCTTAATTATGAGAGTATTTAAAAATGGACTAGGAGGGTGTTTATGCATTTGCGGTTTCCTCGTTAGCAAAATATTGTTGTGTGATTTTACTTCAATTTTCGCATTATAATTTGTTTAAGTTACAATTAAAGTAATTGCACTTGTACATTAATACCAAACACTTGGGTTGATCCCGATAGTTTAAGTTTCGGTTTCGAACTCGAAACTATATACCAAGTGTATACCTTGTGGTTGCTATCTTCTTGACAATTTTTGTCTATATTAGATCACGCAAGGTATCAGACTTATGGTTTGATATCGAAAAGATTGTGGTGTACTTGGTACCCTCTTTGTTTCAGTAAGAAATATCAAACCTAACAACAAGAAATCAATGAAAGAAAAGTATAAAACGATCACGAAAAAAATAACGAGAGGAAAGAGCTCAAAGGTTAGATTAGAAGAAAATAGTTTTAGGTGTTGACCGGTTCAGAACCAATGGTAGGTTTAGATTTTCTGGGTTTCTCTTATCGCAAAAAGAGAAATATTTTCTCTTTATGTTAACAACATACTTTTAATTTCAACTAATGATGATGTAACTCAGCATTAGAACGTTCATGAACATCAGCTTGTGAAAACTGTTGGGTTTCGTCAAACAAATTTCAAACCTTCCGCAATAGATTCACACTTCATAAAATACTTGTTAAGGCCCACAAAGGTAGTTTTATTCCAAGAGTTTAAGAAGAAATTCGTATCTTGAACGTTCTTTGCGAACACACAGCTAGAATTCCAATATATGACCCAACTAAAGCTGAGACAAAGGAAGTCATTCTTGCTCTGTATTTGGTCGAAGAATATAAACTGGAAGGATTACATTATTGAGAGTGATGCCCAAAAAGTCATCAAGATGCTAAACAATGAGATTGCATCCCCAGGAGGCTCATATTTATTTTTCTTCGGATTAAAGCCTCAAAATCGAAGTTTAACTATGTGGTATTTAGCTATATCAAGAGAGATGCTAGTGAAGATGCTCACTCTCTAAAGTTCGCTTTTAAACACCATTTAGTGAATGGTGGTTATCCTAATCTTCCTCCTTCTTGTATTGTTGTTATTTGTAGCAAAGAGAGCAACACTTATGTAGGCTAGTTTTTTTGGGTTTGTTTTGCTTGTTTCCTCCTGGCGAGATAAAACGATTAAGAAAACTTCTATTTCGCACCTCATGTCAAGTTTTACTTTTTGCTCCTCACTTCTTACTTCATTAAAGCCACAAGCCAAAAACGACAAAGACCAACGACCCCTAATACCATTCAATTTTTCCCGAAATCTCCAAATCTATCATCATATGTATGGAGGACAAATGTTTAATAGGGTCTAAACAAAGCTATCTAACTTGTTTTCTTAACTATATAGAAACATAATGCATACCTGAAAAAGCGGGGATCTAGCAACACCACCCAATATTTCACTTAGCTATCTGTATGGACAAATTCGAATATACTTTTAAGAGAATCAACAAGACTCAATCAATTAGAAGTATATCAACGAGTTTATATCTCTCTCTTGATTTGATTTACTCAAACAGGAACTGCGAGTTCTAATCAAATATAAGGAATAACTCGGATGGTACCAAAGACCAATATCCGAGGATCAATCAATGTCAATCAACAACCAAAGGTTGGATTACTCTAATTGATGATCTAACGCAAAACCTGTATTATTTCAATTATAAAGATAAAACAATATAATGCGGAAACTGAAATAACGCAGACACCGGAAATTTTGTTAACGAGGAAACCGCAAGCAGAAAAACCCCGGGACCTAGTCCAGATTGAACACACACTGTATTAAGCCGCTACAAACACTAGCCTACTCCAAACTAACTTAGGTCTGGACTGTAGTTGAATCCCAATCAATCTCACATTGATCCAAGGTACAGTTATGCTCCTACGCCTCTGATCCCAGCAGGATACTGCACACTTGATTCCCTTAGATGATCTCACCCACAACTAAGAGTTGCTACGACCCAAAGTCGAAGACTTTAATAAACAAATCTGTATCACACAGAAAATTCTACGATAATATATAAATCCGTCTCCCACGAATATACCTACGAGTTTTGTTCCGTCTTTTGATAAATCAAGATGAACATGAACCAATCAATAATACCAGACTTATATTCCCGAAGAACAACTTAGTATTATCAATCACCTCACAATAATCTTAATCGACGCAACGAAAAAAGATATTGTGGGATCACAAACGATGAGAGGAAGTGTTTGTGATTACCTTTTATCTTGCCTATCGGAGATATAAAATCTCGAGCCAATTATTACAATCGTACTTGTAACGATAGAAGATGCAAGATCAGATCACACAACTACGATAAAAGTAGTATCAGTCTGGCTTCACAATCCCAATGAAGTCTTTAAGTCGTTAACCTGGTTTAGAAGAAGAAACCAAAGGTTAAAGGAGAATCGACTCTAGCTTAGCACAACTAGTATCACACAGAATTTGTGGGGATTAGGTTTCCAGTTGCTAGAGTTCTCCCTTATATACACTTTCAAATCAGGGTTTGCAATCAATGTTATCTTAGTAACAAAGCATTCAATATTCACCGTTAGATGAAAACCTGATTAGATTCAAGCTGATATTTCTCAACCGTTAGATCGAAAACTTAGCTTGTCACACACAAATGAAATGTCCAATTTTGGGTTTATGAACCGTACCCAAACACTAACATTTGTTGGCTCAACAAGTCAACCAAAATTTTATCCATATGATTACTTTCATATCAACCATATTCTTCTTCACCATAACTAGTTCAAATGACTCAAATGAACTAGTTAGAGAGTTGTTCAATTGCTTAGATCTTATGTAACCACACAAGACACAATTGAAGAAAAATCGGTTTGATTCACTCGAATCGATTCATGAACTTTATAGCCACGGTTTGCAAAAGCATTCCTTAGTTTAAATAAACATGAGTTCAAGAACAACCGGTTTTAGATATAACCTGCTCAAGTTCGCGGACTGGGTTCGCGGACTTAATCTCATGGAAGGAGTACTCAAACTCCAGCATAAAATCTCGGGCCGAGAAGTTCCGCAAGTTCGCGGACTAAGTTCATGGACTTGGCTCACGCCACTTCCATTTCTCTTGATCAACAAAGTTCGCAAACTTTGGTTCAAGAAATAAGGACTTATACATATATGTGTTTCCACAACAATGCTTATATCCTACCAATGGTTATGTAATCTAAACTCTCATTTCAATCATTGAAACATTCTTAGAGGACGGATATAGCCGTTATTCACAGACCATTTTTCGTCAGAGCAATTTTCAAAGTGATTGAAACATAACATGACTTTCGTCACTAGGTAAAGATGAATTCGGCTAAAGCGAAAGCTTACCAATACATATTTCGAGAAATAGATAGGCGAGGTAAACTCGACTCGAAATAGCAAATGTGTATAATGAAATTCTATATATCAAAACGACTTTTGTCTCAAGAGTAGGAGATAGAGTAAATAGACTTTTGAGTGACAGATAAGTTCAAGTCTCTACATACCTTTTAGTCGATGAAGATCCACCAGTTCCTTGAGTAGTCCTTCGTCTTGTTTGATGATTGCCAATGGAGTTCTTGAGCTCAACTACACTTTCTATCCTAGTCCGAGACCTTTAGCTATGTAGGCTAGAAATCAAGACTTATAGTTTTGATCACTAACATTGAAAAACATACTTGAGATAGCAACGCATGCGAGTTCGACCGAGCAATGCTCTAACAATCTCCCCCTTTGTAAATTTTAGTGACAAAACTATTAATACATATGGAATACAAAAAATAAATAAATTAACTTTTGTATCTCCTATTCCACATGTCTAATCTTCAACATTACTCGAAATCTTCGTCACTTCCAAGTACTCCAATGATCCCAAAGGTTGTAAGTTTAGCATCATCGTTGTTGAAAATCCGTAGCTATAACAACAAGAAAACAATAGTTCTCAATCATTGTTATACAATGCCATAGTATCATTACACAGCGTCAAAGTTCAATTGTATCAGAACTTCAACAACAATACTATGGTGATATGTATCACTCCCCCTTAGTCAATACTCCATCTCACATGGAAACCACTCCCCCTTACATAATGATCCGAAAACCATATGTATTTGTAGTGTGAACTACATATTAATTCTCCCCCTTTTTGTCAATAAAATTGGCAAAGGTACAAGAACGGGATCCTAATGAAATTTCTGAAAGAGACATTTCATGACCAAAAGAAAGAACACACATCATCTTATTTAGATGCAATCATAAAGCCGAAGCTAAATGCATTCATCAAGGAGTTTAAAGATAAAAGATAACCCCTATAATATTCCACAGCCGCACTCCCCACAAAGATTTGGCAATTAAGCGCAAGTTCAAAAAGAACTCTCCCCCATAAAATGTCATTCCCAAGGGAACAACAAGAGCGACCTTAATTTCGAAAGAGAAAAGAAGGATTTCTTTGGACATAACAAATCACATACAAGTATGAATTTGAATCCAAAATATTAAATTAACCACAAGAAGTTCATGATTAATTTAAAAAAAAATGCTCAACACAAGCAAACTTATGGAGACTTACTCAATTAGACTAATCACAAGTAAACCCATAATTAATCTAATCGAAATACACAACCAAATAAATCACAAGTAATCAATTTAATTGGTCATACTCACATAAGAGAGTCTATGGAGCAATGACTAAGTTAAACAATCAACCCAGTCATGAACGCTCAAACATAAGAAGACTTATGTAGTCATAATTAAATAACCAACCAAGATGATTAATTTAGTTCAAAATGCTCAACATAAAGTACCTTACGGAACAACAACAAGGCTAATCATAAAAATAATCAACTTGGTTTTTTCGTGCTCAACATAAGACACATTACAGAGCCACACAGTAATACATAAAATATGGATCAGGAAAGATCAATTACTGCGAAATATACAAGGATTCATTCTATTTCCCATCACTATTTGCATAACGACATTTAATAGACATAATCCTTGAAAACAAAAGATTTTACCTATCTTCCATCAATAATTGACAATATAGGCTTAACTTTTGTATTTGTCAAAAGTCTATTCATTCTTTCATCAATACATGCATATCAATTCATGAACGACTTTACTTTTGACAAGATATGGGACAATCAAGTTCACGGACGCAAACAGACATATCCCATAACAATATTGCAATATATAAAACCATAAAGATTAATACTGCAAAAATCATCTTCCAAACAATTTTAGAGTTTAAACCAATAAATCTAAAAACATGAAGATGAAAACGTTGGACATAGCTATGTGTAATCACAATAATGGCTACTCCAACCTCTAGTTATTCTTCTAATAAAAAATAGAAAAAAAAATATTTACTAGACAAACAGAAGAGAATCAAAGTTCGTTGAGAACCTCATATCTTTCAATGAATCCATCAATGATTTCCTTTATTCTCTTGACTGTAGACACACCATGTTCGTGAGTTAGAACACTAACTTTGCGATCAACAACCCGAGCAAGTTGTCTAGCTTTGACGCAGTCCATGATGAACTTATTTTGATTTCGTATCAGAATATTCTGATTTGCAAGGATTCTGGCCTGGCCATCTAGGAGTTGGTTTATTTGAAGTTGCAGATTTGCAAACTCGACCTTTGAATCGTTTTGAAAACGAGTTAAATCCTTGACAGAATCATCAATCCAGGAGTTGTGATCCTTTCTTTCAAGCATCTTCTTTAGAACCAGCTCTTGAATTGACTCATGTCCTTGAGTATCTTCCTCCATATCAAGATGCACAATCTCTTGAGATTTTACATAGTTCTCCATATTAATTTTGTTAAGGAAAGGAAAACCCAACAAAGTAATATATATGTGTTTGAAAACACAGGTTGGAAACCCTAATAACTCACAGGAGGAGGACGTGGACGTTTATGGACCGTCAACACAAAGAAAAATTAAAACAAAAAGAAAGTAATATACAACATACTTGAGTATTTCTCAATAATTTTCCTTGTACCTCTCAAGTTAGAAACAAGGAAAAGAGTACCTGGAATCAGGTGGTAGATTGGAAATTAATCCCATTATGATCATCGAGAAAGGAGTTGTACATATCTTCTGGTAGTTTGATCTTTGTGTTCTTCGCCTTTCTTTGGTTAACCTTCATCCCAGAAGAGTAAGACACAGTGTGGTTAACATATCCATCAGAAGGGTTTCTCTGAGGACTAAATCTAGGGCCTCTTGCAATTGGTTCAAGAGGATCAGAATAGAGAGAAATCCATTTTCTAGACTTAGATTTACCAGAAACATTCTTATAAACACAGGGAATGCTTTTGTCAGCAGTACAAGAATTTATACTAATAGATAGCATATGATTCCTGTGATGATTTCTAAGAAAGAGATCACGTTTATAAGGTATCTGGTTTTCTGTGGGCATGCGATTCACTGCAGTAGTCGACGGACTATTTATCCCATTGACAGTGTAAAGAAGCAAATTATGAAGTTTAGAAATTTGTTTATTTCTGGAAAAACAAGGGATAACATAGTGATTCTTTTTCCCACAGAAAGTACAGGTTCGTGGAGGAGAAGCAACAATCGGCACCTATTTTAACTTCATAGCCATGTGAGAAGATTGTAAGTTATGCAAACTTTTCTTGACACAATCTTCTTCTAGAGAACATTTCGTCATGTACTGTAACTCATGAGAGTTAATATGTACAGAAAAATTTCTCTTTAAGACAAAGTTTTCCTTTTCCAAAGATTTACACTGTTCATGAGCTAGAGTAACAGATGCTTCTAGTTTCTCTTTTTCAACACGAAGTCTTTTAAGATTTGATGAATGATTCTCGATCAAACGTTTCTCTCTAACTGAGTCTTCCTTAACTATATCTTCAATAACACTAATCTTTTCACGCTGAAGAGTAGTTTCTTGGAGTAGTTTATCAATATTCTTAGAGAAAGACTCGATGATGTTGTAGAGTTCATGTTCTCGATCAAGAGACTTTTCAAATTCATCAATCAGCTGATCATGATCCTGAAAATAAATAATCTCAGCGGAGTTTTTTGAGATTCTGGTGAGCATCATTTCATCTTTTGTCGTAGTGCTCAATGTTTCATCGGAGAAAGATATGTCATCACAGGATGAAACAATCTTCTTACCTCGGGATTCGGAAGAATCAGCTAAGGAGTAATCCTTTGAGGTATTTCCAAGACATTTGGCATAGTTAAAAGCTTTAGAAGACATCTTGGTATGCGTAGAAGAGATTCTGTCCTCAGACTCAGATTGCCACAAACACAGACTTGTAAGGTCTTAAACGTGTTTGCCTGCTCTGATACCAATTGAAAAAGCGGGGGTCTAACAACACCACCCAATATTTCACTTAGCAATCTGTATGGACAAACTCGAATATACTTTTAAGAGAATCAACAAGACTCAATCAATTAGAAGTATATCAACGAGTTTATATCTCTCTCTTGATTTGATTTACTCAAGTAGGAAATGCGAGTTCTAATCAAATACAAGGAATAACTCGGATGGTACCAAAGACCAATATCCGAGGATCAATCAATGACAATCAACAACCAAATGTTGGATTACTCTAATTGATTATCTAACGCACATCCTGTAGTATTTCAATTATAAAGATAAAACAATATAATGCGGAAACTGAAATAACACAGACACCGGAAATTTTGTTAACGAGGAAACCACAAATGCAGAATAACCCCGGGACCTAGTCCAGATTGAACACACACTGTATTAAGCCGCTACAGACACTATCCTACTCTAAACTAACTTCGGTCTGGACTGTAGTTGAACCCCAATCAATCTCACACTGATCCAAGGTACAGTTATGCTCCTATGCCTCTGATCCCAGCAGGATACTGCGCACTTGATTCCCTTAGATGATCTCACCCACAACTAAGAGTTGTTACGACCCAAATTCGAAAACTTTAATAAACAAATCTGTATCACACAGAAAAGTCTACGATAATAGATAAATCTGTCTCCCACGAATATACCTACGAGTTTAGTTCCGTCTTTTGATAAATCAAGGTGAACATGAACCAATCAATAATACCAGACTTATATTCCAGAAGAACAACTTAGTATTATCAATCACCTCACAATAATCTTAATCGACGCAGCAAAAAAAGATATTGTGGGTGTTTATGGGTGAAAACTATTTCTGCCGGTTTTGGTAATTTGGGGTGTGTGGATGAGAAATGAATTTAAACCCTAAACAAATGCACTGCACGGGAGTGCTTGTGATTCGAGAAATCCATCTGTACAATTCTGGCCTGAACCAAGAAATGGCCGTTCCAGACTTGCTTCGGTCACAAAGTGAAGGAGATGGGGTTGATCTTAGGGAGGGAAGCGAAGAAGGTGTTGAGATTGTGAAGGTGTTGGTTGTTTTATGACTTGTATCAGAAAGCTGAACTGGCTTGCAGGATGTAAGCTATCAGTTCTGGTGTTTGAATACGATTGTATCAACACTTGGTTTCTGTCTTGTCTGTTTTTTGGAAATAGGGAGGAGAACCTATTTATACAAGTCATTGAGCCTAACCCACGTCTCTCATGGGAAGTGGAGGAAGTGGAGTGATGGAGTAGTGGAGTTGTGTGTTAGTGTCACACGACCAGTCTTGCCCACTTCTCCCATCATCACTAACCGTCCATGTCTTCCTGACACGTTCTTGTGATGGCGCGTTGCACGCTACACGCTGTAAACCGCCAGACCAATTCCCCAGTATGTATCCCCCAGTTTGTGACATTTTTGATGTCTCAAATGTGTGGATGTGGGACCCACAGAAAGTATCATGTGATGCTAGATTAAATAACTAAGTTATTTAGGAAGTCGATATTTATGAAATATCGTGTGTATTCTATGCAGGTAATGCATCGAATATATTCAGCATGTATGAAGCATCGTTGTTTTAAGGCTTAACGGGGTAAGTCACGAATTTAAGCGTCTTAAAATAGCATCACGTCCAGCCATCTTCGAGTGATCGTTTGTAGGCTATACGGGCAAGCCCTGATTTGGATGATCACCCCATGTGGAAGAGTGGTGGACGGTGATTGTGATGATGCCTCACTGGTTTCCTAACTCCTGTCTTAGGTTGTCTTTCCAAGCTGGCGAAGTTGGACAGACGAGATGACTTGCGACCCACATCTGCGACCGTCATATTAGGGTTTAGGAAGTGCGCAAGTACCTTCTTTCATCTTGGTCGAATCCATGCATGGGAGATGTATTTGGCAAGACCGACCGGGCATGCTTGTAGACGTCTTGCCTGTGTACACGTCCGTACCTCACTGTCTCATGGAGATGTGATCTAAGCCACTCGATTTGTCCGGCAAAGTTGAGTGGTCGAGAACTGTTTGCAATTGGAACCGCGCGACCATGCCCTAGTTTGGGCGCATGAATCGAGGCATCTAGCCATAGTCAGCCTTGGCCGATTGGTCACGCATGTAGACGGGCCCACGACGATTGTGTTGACATGCTTGGGACCCTTTGAGTCTACATCTACACCCTCCATCTATGCCTGCGAAGATGGATGGTCGCGACTGATTTGCGACACATGTGATATGCCGCAAACCCTAATTAGGGTTTCATGTCCACTCTACTTTGGCTGGACGAATTGGAAATCTACGCTCCTCTTTTGGGGAGGCCGACCATGTGGGGCCCATATTAGGCCGGTGGTGAACATGCCAATACCTGCCTGACAGCTATGGGTCTGATCTAAGCCATCCAAACATGCTTGTGAGGTTGGATGGTCGTGATCAATTTAAGACCTTTAGTGGAATTTCCTGCGACCCTTAAAGCATCACGCCGGCCAAACTTTGGGAGAGCGTTTGCTTCTCCCTAGCTAGGTTGTGAGGTGGTCGATTATGCAGGTGTGAAGGGGGCCCGCCGGTGTGCAGGATAACGCTTGTCCAACTGGCCATGGGACGATCTATGCCGTCCAACCATGCCGGGGAAGTTGGACGGCCGCGATCTATTTGAGACCGACATTGGCAGTCTTGTGCGTACATGTTTTCCAAGCAGCTACATACCATCCCAACCATCCTACTCTAGGCTGGTGTTCGGTGGTTGTTTGGGAGGCGTGGTATGTATTCGGCCGACCAGGGCATAAACGGGTCTGCTGGTGGTCATTAAGATGGTAGCCTGCTCCTGCTGAGGATCGTCTAGGCTGGTTAAATCAGTCCAGATTCAAATATGCTCAATCGGGATAGTATAACATACCGAGAGATGTATGCTCAATCGGGATAGTATAACACACCGAGAGAGGTGGGCTCAATCAGGCTATTATAACACACTGAGAGATGTGGCCTGTACGAGTATTTCGTGCATGCCTCACTATTAACACTTGGAGATTTGTATTTCGTGCATTACTCTGCTGAGAGCAACACTCAGTCGTCATGCCACACTAATAATGAGAGTTATGCGGGAACAGCACAGGAAATACAAGCCTAGTCATGCATTAATTAATAATGCTGTAAATTCACAGGGTATATGGGATTGTTGCTACATGCTCCAACCTGTATGAATTTTGTGTATTTAATTCACAGAATACTGAGATTGTTGCCACATGCTCCATTCTAGGTGAATTATTAAAGTGAAGAAGTATTCATCACTTATCAGTGGCTTTATCCTTTACAGGATGTCAGCGTATAAATTTGGTTTTACAATTTTAGCCCTGAACTAAAATCCACCATCAACATTAAGTCCCCTGCCTAGCATATAATGGTTGCATCATTGTGGGGTAGGCATGAGTTGGTGACGAATATAATCGTATAAAGATAAGATAAGGAAGTTTACCTTGAGCGACTCTGGCCAGCCATGTTGGCAATCATCCGCGTGAGTACGCCAGGCGTGACCACGGACCTTGAAGGGACCAGCTTCCTCCTTCGGGTATTTGAGCCAATAAGGGAATCCTTCTTCTACCAGAGTTCTCCAATTACTTGTGTATAAAAGAGGACCGGCCCTTTCTCTCTTTTTTTTTGTTCGAACAACTTCTCCCGTTCGTGACTTTGGCTCACCGAGCATTGCTGCCGCTGCCGCCATTGCGGACGCGGCCGGAGCTTGCTGCCGTTGTTATTGTTCGTTCATAGAAAACTGTATCACGTCACATGCATGAGCGAATGTGGGCCCCACCTGTGCATGCTCCGATCAAATGTGGGATTTGTTGTGCCTGCCTTGCTCGAACATGGGACCCGCCGCGTGCTTGCTTTGATTGGGGCCGGCTGTGCCTGCTTCGACCAATTTGGGGCTAGCTGTGCCTGATCAACGTGGGACCCGCCGCGTGCCTGCTTTGATTGGGGCCGACTGTGCCTGCTTCGACCAATCTAGGGCTAGTTGTGTCTGATCAACGTGGGACCCGCCGCGTGCCTGCTTTTCCTGTGCCGGCTATGCCTCATCAAGTGGGACTTTCCGCGTGCCTGCTTTGCTTGGGACTGACTGTGCCTGTTTTTCCTATGGCCGGTTGTGCCTGCTTCGACCAATCTGGGGATGGCTGTGCCTGATCAAGTGGGACCCGCCGCGTGCCTTCTTTGTTTGGGGCCGGCTGTGCCTGCTTCGACCAGACACCAAACATGTTGCCTCACCTAACACCAGACTTGCCCCTTGACCAACACCGGCCTTGCCTTGACGAACACCGACCTTGTTGATTTGACGAACCCCGACCTTGCTGACGGACATCGCTGCCTCGACCGACACTGGCCTTGCTGTCTTGTTTCGTTCGAACACCGGCCTTGTCTAGTACACAAGCTTTTTTACTTCTACAAACACCGGCATTTCTGTTGTGACCAACACCGGTCTTGCTAACCAACATCGGTCTTCCCTTTGCTCGAACGTGGGACCCAGGCGTTCTTTCTTTTCCCAAACATGAACCTTGTATGTTCGAACGTGGTGTTGGTCCCGCTGTGTTCATGTCCTCCCACGGCCAAGGGAGCATGCTTCACTGATAATAATGTCGATGCCAAGTCAGGAGGTGTTGACAACTTCAAAGACATGCCAAACATAAATGATGAAATGTTCACCACGCCCTTTCAACTATCTCAAAACATCCGTCCCACAAGATAACCCTTCTCCTATCGAATTCAAGGTTTTTCATGATCCACTGGGCCCTTATAAAGGATGGATAAGACGCATGTTGAGAAATGAGTACATCAAAGAAAACTTGACCAAACCGCAGATTATTGATGTAGCTTGCGTGTTAAAACGGCTCGAGAGGATGTTAAAATGACTTCTGGTGCGAACGTTGAGGTGGATCCTGGAGAGAGCGTTGAGAGCGCTGAAGCGGATTCTTCTGGAGCGAACATCGAACCGGATCCTGGAGAAAGTGTTGAAGCGGCTTCTCCTGGAAAGTGATAGACACATTTATGTGTCTAATTTGTCCTCAATGTTTCGTATTGTTAGTACTCGTTTTCGTCCTTATTATGGTGTTTTGGGTGTTTGTAGGTATTTTTTTGGAAATAAATATTGTTGGAAAATTCGGCTCGAATAGTTGCTCGGAGCACCCCCGAGGACATTTGTTATACGGACCCACACTTTTGCTATGTGTCACCGTAGCTCATTTGTCCACAGCACCCATTTGTTATTCAGCACCCAGGACGTTGGATAAGGGATAACCATCTTCTTCGTTTCAAAAATTATGTTTTGGCGGGAAATATTTGGTTTTAATGGCAGAACTAGGGTTGCGAATTTGATCTTGTTTCAGCGAGACTAAAGATCTGGAATTGTTTGGGCGTGGTATGGTTGATATTTTCGGTTCAAATTGGCTAGATTCTCGGTGGGAAGAAAACAGACGTGCGTGTGCAAGGGAGGAGATATTCACGGGATTCGCATGAGTTGGAGAGAGTTTGCGCATGCTAGGAAGATTCTACCAACCATTTGGATCGTGACAGAGATAACTAAGGAGATTTTGCAGCTGTATAACGCATGCAGGAGCAGAAAAGGAAAAGAATATTATTCCGTGTCTGGCAGAATTATTGAGAATTATCCTGGAGTTATGACAACGATTCTTAGGCTCTGTGGAGTATATAAAGAGTGTTCGGAGGTCAGAGAAGGGGTATGGAGAGTTTTGGATAGTTTAGAACACTACAGAGACGCAAACAATCGAGTTGCAGTAAACTGCCATTGCTGTTGCTGAAGAAGGAACGAAGAACATAAGACCCACCCTCAACTGTCATATTTGCTACAGTGGAAACGACAAACAGAGAGGAGTCTTATAAGCTACAGTAACAGTGATAGTTATCATTTATCGTACTCTGTAACAGTTCGGTTTATAACAAATATAATTGTTACAAACCCGATTTTATTATTTTTCTCCCATTTCATTATTGTGAACACCTTTTTGAGCAATGAAAAATTCCTTTGAGCGTGTTTTCATCATGCGGAGATAGAACCCATCACCGGGACAATGGAGGAAGCAACTTTTCATGATTGTGGTAAATGAATTAATTCTTTATATGACTTTTTGCATAGATTTAATTGTTTTACGATTTCTATTAATCAACTGTTATCTTGTTAGATAGTGTATGCTTAGTCTTAGGCGCTTTAGATACACTATGATTGTAATTTACAATTGATGTTTTATGAAATCTATTGTTGGAAAAGAATTAGAGTCACAACTTCTTTTGTTTGAGCTATATTGTCTAGAGTTAATGACTGAACCACAAGAATATGAAAAGTAGTGAAATCCTGCGTCCTAGTGTCTCTTCACCCTGTGACAATATTTGTAGATATATTTTCTTATTTTTGAGTACGTTTTATATTTAAGCCTAAAATCAATTCCAACAAAGTCCGAGTGAACGACAACTCTTCTTACCACTATTAAAATTTGACCAATTTTTGGCGCCGCCGACGCGGATTTTTTTATAGATTTGTTTTTAGGTTTTATTTTATTTGTTCTTTTTTACGCGTTTTGGTATTTTTGTTTGCTTTCAGATTTGGAGCTAAGTTTAAGAAAAAGAGAAAGTGCTGAAAAGAAAGGCAAAGTCCAAAAAGGAAAGAAAAGAGAAATCTAAAAGGAGTGAAGAAGAAGATTTTGTAAATAATTTTATTTTATTTTTTTAGAAACTGTAATTAGGGTTTATTTTTGAAATATTTTTTTTTGGACCTTTTTTTTTCTTTTTCTTTTTCTTTTTGGACTTTATTTTTGGACATTGGACTTTATTCTATTTTTAAAAACTCTACGGAAGGGTAGTTTTAAATAAACTGTTTGCAGAGAAGGACGGCGATTACGATATCGCCTCGGCCCCTCGAGTCCGTACATGACATAGGAGTCGTAGCCGGAATCTACTTCAACGGTTCATCCCCCGTCTGGAACGGGAGGTAAGAATTCTAAACACCCGCGAATCCCCTGTCAGCGGGTTTACTGGATGATTTTGTATGCATATATGTTGAGGACCTGAAATCAGATTTAATTTTCTAGTAAAGGGAAAGGCCTGGCCAAATCAAGAAAAGGACTCAGATTTCATCACTGTTTCCTTCTTTCCCGCCTTAGGAACACGTAACCTACGCGAATCTAAGCTTAAAATACTAACTAGAACGAGACCGATAGGGTAACGAGCTTAATAGGAAAGTCATTCGAAAAATATTGGTTACTCTTTTAAGCATACTTCGAAGTTCATGATGGTTTCTGTGAGTTGAATGCGTGACTGCGCCGCCTTGTAATACCGGTGAGGCCTTGGGTATCAAAGCTCCACGAGCTCCCCTCGCCTCTATTCAACTTACTTTGGCTCGGATTGATTCCAGAGGGGTTTGATTAAATTGTAACGAATTCCCTTTCGAAGGATTAGAAGCTGGTCTAGAAACAATCTAAGTGGAGCCTTCATGCTTTTTGTTTGCTAGATAAAATAGGCTTGTTGTGGTCGAGTCAGCCTTCTTTGTGTTTGTTTAGAATTCCCTTGCAGTTAGGATGTCAAACTGGTATTATAATAGCCAATACAATGAGTATCTGACTGAGCAGCTTGGACATTATCCTTTTTATGACCATAGTGTGAATAGTGATTGGGAACGCGAAACTTTTGAAGGTTATGGTCCATACCATTGTGAGCCCAGTTACTATCCACATACCCACCGGTCATACGAGCAAAATTCTGATAATTCCTATTTACTAGAGTCAACACGTAAGTTAGTTGAGTCGACACGTAAGTTAGCAGAAATAAATAACTTAGTCATGGACGAAAGCAATGCAACATGTGAACCTTCTTTCCTAGATAAAATCAGGAAGTCATGTGATTCGACTCAAAAATTTTTGTTAGAGGCCCAGAAAAGAACTGCTCGAAATAATCTTAATTTCCAATATAGTGTTTCTGGTAGTACCCTTGAACATGAAGATAGATATTCATATAATCAAGATGATGAGGTTATAATTGGTAACACTACTTGTTTAGATAAGGTTCAACCATTTTCATGTTATTATAATGATGATTATGATGAGGATAGTGTTGATAAAGAATCGGACACATATATGCATAGTGATCAGGAATTTGTTACTCCAATTGAGCTTTATAACGATAATATTATTTCTAGTTCAAATTCAAATAATTTTAATAATTATTCACCTATTCAAAAGGACGAGGATTTGACTAGAGATACCCCCGTTTTAGACGATGTAGTATTTCCTTTTGATTACGATGCTAATAATGGTTTAGAGGAACGAGTTTCTTTTGAGAATATTGTTTTAGAGTCTAGCGATTTAGAAACATTAGTCTTAGACAAAGAAAATGAACTCGTAGAGATGAGTGAGGATGAACCAGACTTAGAAAAATCAATTGACCATTTTCAGGAATCTAATGACCTTGAAATTAGGGAAGTTGTGACTAGTCTTTCTAGAGACACTGAAAACTCTAAGTTTGGGGGTGATTATCATTCTCCATATGCT
Organism: Papaver somniferum; assembly: GCF_003573695.1. NCBI lineage: Eukaryota > Viridiplantae > Streptophyta > Magnoliopsida > Ranunculales > Papaveraceae > Papaver > Papaver somniferum. The sequence continues at coordinate 63,113,947 of NC_039364.1, read as the reverse complement.
TTAACTCTTAGAAAGGTCCCTCACTTGGGACTTGATATATGTGCCTTAACCATTGTGCCAGATTACCTTCATGCTAGCTCTCCCGAACCTAATAATGTCCAGGAAGAAGTTCAGTTGCTAGAAACCCATCCTCTGGTTGATGTGGTTAGCCCAGGCTATGATACCAAGATCGACTTTGTTTTCCCACCAAAAACTTTTCTTCCAATTGTGGGAACATACGATTTTCAGATGTGTCGGTTATTAAGTTTTGAGACTAAACCTAATTACTTTAGGAGATTAGGGTCGACACATTTGTTTAAGGATGACCACCTCTTTCTTTGTGGTCAGCTGTGTGAGTCAAACCTGATTGAATTTAAGGATCCACATTTATTTAGGTTATTATTATGTGCTTCTAAGTTTTTACTTGAGTTTTTCCAGACTCTAATACCTGAATCGGATCTTAGCTATGAGGAAATGCAGTCCATGAAAATATTTTATCTAGACCCTTTCATAGAGCCTGAATCTGAACCATAACTAGTTGTAGTTGTCTTAAACAAGGGTATGTTCGGTATCTTCTTGGTCTGTTGCAGTTTCCTATTCTTGTGGTTAGCACTTTTTGATCCAGATGACCCACAGTTATTCCGGCTACTTCTATATGATGCTATGGGGTGACTAATTATTTCCGATGTCTGGCTGAAGACTTTAAACTTAGCACTTCTTGGGAGGTATCCCATTTTCATGCGACACGGTAATATTCTTCCTTATTTCTTTTCCCTCAAGTGGTAATAGTTGCTCCTTGTTCATGTTTTTAATTTTATATTTAGAAAATTGAAGACAATGTTAGATTTAAGTTTGGGGATAAGGGAGAAACTTCTAGCGTCACATAGTATCCGGTTAGCTAAGTTTACATACTGTTTCTCGCCGAAAAGATAGAAATTGGAATTGCTCGGGATAACATTCTATTAAGACATTAGAGAAAAAGACATTGAGATCTTTGAAATTCAGGAGAGAACTTGTTACTTTTAGAGGGTAACCGTGATGGACCTAACCATCCATGATGGAAAGGCAAGTAGGTCGGAAGGAAATGCCAGAAAGGCAAAGCAACCTCACAATGTAGTCTTAGTTACTGGATTACGACTCTCTCTCAGTAGAAACTTATCATCATCAACAAGCGGGGAGACATCAAAATCTATGAAGAAAGTTGAAGACGTTTAAGGTTTAGAAGCAACAATATAAAAGAATAATTCAAAAATCAAAGTTGAAGACTTAGTTACAAAAAGTTATAAGAGAAAATGATATAAGTTGTTGAAGTTCATGATACCAAGACATCACAAGTTGCGAAAATCTAAGTTCTAAAGTCCTTCTCTCATGGCCATTTAAATTTTTGTGTTAAAAAAAAATGAATGAAAAAAAAATGAAAGAAAAAAAAATTAAAAAATCATCGTTACGTTTTGTTCAATAAGGCCATAGGGAAGTAGAAATCTATAAGGAAGTTTCAAGCAAGAAATCGAAGAGAATAGTTAATTGTCAAGGTTCTATGAGGTTCGATAATTTATCATCAATAGTTGAAGACCGAAGAAGACGTTGTTTCTACTGAGCACTATGAGAGAGTCGAAGAAAGATACATTTGGTTGCTTTGTTAGTCCGCTTTCAATCTGGCACAAGATCTTTCTAGCACTGGTTTAACTCATCACACGTAATTAGTCCAGCTGTGTAGCAGATGTCCCTCTCATCTTTATCTCTCTCCTAATCTTATCCAGCTGTACAGCAGCGGACGCATCCTACAATGTTTATCTAGCTGTGTAGTGGATATCTCTTTATCTAGTAGTGTTGCGGATGTGTCTCCTCTTTTCTTCAGTCAGCTTTAGAGATGACACCTTTAATTTCTCTGGCATTCTAGTTACTTGGATATAGGTTGAGAATATGTCCAATTAGAAGTAAAGGTTTTGTGGGTACACCTCTGGTAAACCCTCCCGAGATTAACTCGGTTTTATTTTTTTATTAGTTTTGCTCGAGGAGTAGCAAATAATAAGTTTGGGGGTATTTGATAGACGTATTTATGTGTCTAATTTGTCCTCAATGTTTCGTATTGTTAGTACTCATTTTCGTCCTTATTATGGTGTTCTGTGTGTTTGTAGGTATTTTTTTGGAAATAAATATTGTTGGAAAATTCGGCTCGAAAAGTTGCTCGGAGCACCCCGGAGGATATTTGCTATACGGACCCCCACTTTTGCTATGTGTCACCCACGGCTATGTGTATCCCATTTGTCCACAGCACCCATTTGTTATTCGGCACCCAGGACGTTGGATAAGGGCTAACCATCTTCTTCGTTTCAAAAATTATGTTTTGGCGGGAAATATTTGGTTTTAATGGCAGAACTAGGGTTGCGAATTTGAGCTTGTTTCAGCGAGACTAAAGATCTGGAATTGTTTGGGCGTGGTATGGTTGATATTTTCGTTTCAAATTGGCTAGATTCTCGGTGGGAAGAAAACAGATGTGCGTGTGCAAGGGAGGAGATATTCACGGGATTCGCATGAGTTGGAGAGAGTTTTCGCATGCTAGGAAGATTCTACCAACCATTTGTATCGTGACATAGATAACTAAGGATATTTTGCAGCTGTATAACGCATGCAGGAGCAGAAAAGGGAAATAATATTATTCCGTGTCTGGCAGAATTATTGAGAATTATCCTGGAGTTATGACAGCGATTCTTAGGCTCTGTGGAGTATATAAAGAGTGTTCGGAGGTCAGAGACGGGGGATTGAGAGTTTGGGATAGTTTAGAACACTACAAAGACGCAAACAATCGAGTTGCAGGAAACTTCCATTGCTGCTGCTGAAAAAGGAACGAAGAACATAAGACCCACCCTCAACTGTCGTATTTGCTACAGTGGAAACGACATACAGAGAGCAGTCTTATAAGCTACAGTAACAGTGATAGTTATCATTTATCGTACTCTGTAACAGTTCGGTTTGTAACAAATATAATTGTTACAAACCCGGTTTTATTATTTTTCTCCCATTTCATTATTGTGAACACCTTTTTGAGCAATGAAAAATTCCTTTGAGCGTGTTTTCATCATGCGGAGATAGAACCCATCACTGGGACAACGGAGGAAACAACTTTTCATGATTGTGGTAAATGAATTAATTCTTTATATGACTTATTGCATAGATTTAATTGCTTTATGATTTCCATTAATCAAATGTTATGTTGTTAGATAGTGTATGCTTAGTCTTAGGCTCTTTAGATACACTATGCTTGTAATTTACAATTGATGTTTTATGAAATCTATTGTTGGCAAAGAATTAGAGTCACAACTTCTTTTGTTTGAGCTATATTGTCTAGAGTTAATGACTGAACCACAAGAATATGAAAAGTAGTGAAATCCTGCGTCCTAGTGTCTCTTCATCCTGTGACAATATTTGTAGATATATTTTCTTATTTTTGAGTACGTTTTATATTTAAGCCTAAAATCAATTCCAACAAAGTCCGAGTGAACGACAACTCTTCTTACCACTATTAAAATTCGATCAGACAGGCGTTGGAGCGTCTTCCTATGAAGAGAGAATTGAAGAGGCTTCTTATTTAGTTTCATTCCCCCTCGCGAATTGCGTGATTCTTGATTGACCATCTCTCCTATATTGAAGAAATCCCTTACTCTGTCCGTAGTGGTTGTTGCTAGGATGAAGCTCGGGCACTGGTATCGACAAACGAACAATGGTTCTTAGCAGCAATTGTGATCAGAGGAGACTGGCAGGAAGGGCGTGATAGCTTCCTTGATGTTGCCTCACATAATGAAAAATAGGGAGGCAGTCCCCTGCCCACGAGCATCCACTGAGCCTTCAACTTGATAGACGTTGTCACGCTGGGTTCATGAGGCCATCTTTTCGTCTGCGTTGCATTCCATAGACTTCCAAGAATATCGCTGGTCTATGAAAATACGTCTTCTCTCTTGAGTATATCCTCGTCTTTGGACATCTTGGAATATAGCGTGCTTGCGTCTCTCAGCATCTTTGAGATGGGTAGTGCTAAGCAGTCCCCAATCACACTCCTTGGGAGACGAAATTCTGAACGCGTCTCTCATCGATGTGGTTACTGTCGAGCCATATATGGAATATCTTGGACGTTGTTTCATCATTGTGGGAGTCGTGCATGTGGTACTGGATTTGGAGTTGGCAGATGCGCAATATGTTGTATCTCGGTGGTTTTCCTCTTGCTGCTTCAGGGAAACTTCTTACAGAAGGCTGAAGGTTATATCGCCTGTTGGTGAGATATATGCTCCCACGACCATTATGAGGCTCTTCATTACCGGCAGGCCTGGTTCTTTCTATCAGGCAGATGTTGTTGTAGATGAGCGTTCAAAAGCTTCGCGAAGTCTTCCAACATGGAAAGATAGACAAGAGTGATTAGCCCGGATTATTTCTCGTGCGCGGACATCGTTATCTTCCTGAGGCTGCTCCCTTAAGGTGTCGGCTCCAGTAGAAGATTGTCGTCATAGCTCATTGATACGTTACACCGTCATTCTTTAAACCAAATGGAATTACAGCATAATAAAATTTCCGAGAGGAGTTCGAAAGGCAGTCTTACTTGCATCATGCTCGTACATCCTTATCTGATTGTAGCCGTTGTATCCATCCATAAAAGAGAACATGTCGTGTCCGCTGGTGGCATCCACTAACATGTCGATGTTAGGTAAAGGAAAATCATCATTGGGGCAGCATCTATTCAAGTATCTGAAATCCACGCAACACCTGATCTGTCCATTCTTCTTCTTTACCGGCACCACATTAGCCATCCAGGTCGGATGATGGATGAGTTTGATGAAGCCAGCAGCCGGAAACTTCTGAATCTCAGTCTTGATTTGTTCTTCTACCTCATGCCTGAATTTCCTCGAGGATTGCTTGATCGGCTCGGATCCGGGTATGACATGTAGATGGTGGGTGACCAGTTTTTCATCTAGGCCAGGCATTTCTTCATATGTCCGGGAAAATATGTCCTGGTATTCCTTGAGAAGTTGCACAAGTATCGTGAGTTCCTCCGCAGACAAGGTCAAACTGATGGAGATAGGCCTGGGATATTCCTCATCCCCGATGTTGACCACTTCGATCTCATCAGTTGTGGAATTGGTATCGTCCTGCAGCTGTCGTTGAGTATCTGGTACTTCCTCTCGTGGCTCGTCGTTGTTGTAGCATTCCATTGGGCGGAGAGACTGAAGGACAGTCTCCCCTGCTAATTGCTAATAGCGGCGTTGGTACACCGTTTTTTCTTTATGATCACGGCTCTCCACAAAAGTCCGTTCCCTCTTCGTGTGAACGTGGGTCGCGGCTTCACAGGATGGAGAAGAATGCTTCGTCAGCAAAGATGCATCGTGGGTTTTAGCCCTCAATGATGCAAGTCGGTCTTACTCCTGAATTGACGCCCACATGGGGAGTGGGATGCAACGAACTTTGTCTGATTCTTTTCACGGAGCTTCCGTACGTGTTGGTTTGGTTTTCCTCGAAGTCCGTCATTGTAGTAGGCTTCTGTACGACCATGCCTGGGCGAACCTTGGATGTCCTGAGAGTCTTGAGAGTAATCACATTCGAAGACGCTCTTGTGTCGATAAGGCCCTCTTAAACTCTGAATCCTTGATGCGTGCGGTGACATGTAGGGCACGGTTGTGACCTTCCTCTGGTTGATTGCAGCAAAACGTCTCCGCCCACTGATTCTTCGAGAGGTGTAAAAGTTCGCATAAAATTTCCACTAGAGAAACCGCTTCCTGATCCGCCAGCTTCTGGTTCATAGTGAAACTATTGACTTGAGGAAGATCGTTGTGAGGATCTGTCCCCAGTGTAGGAGTCTCCATGACAGGACCGCTCATATCTGATGTCGCTTCTTTGATCAGGTCCATGTAGGCCCGCGCCGTTGAAGTACCTTCTCCGAGTGCGTTGAATGCGTTCCTTGTTGGATCCAGGGGCTGTCGCGGCTCTTGTGGCAATCGATAAGTTAATGTCTTAAGAAAAGTGAGTACCTCTTTCTGAGTTGTAGCCATGTACGTTTGTTCCCTTGCAAGAACTTCTTGTCTCTCAATCAAATCCACCATGGTAATAGGGGGTTGTCCTCCTCTGGCTCCTCCAGCTCCTCGTCCCGATGGAGGAGTGGCAGTTGCTCTGGTGACGGTTGGAGCCGTTACACTTGAAGAGATGATAGGGTTTGCGGCTGCTCTGGCTCTGGTGATAGGAGGTGTCACGCCCAATGGAATATCTCCTCTTGCTCCGCTGGTGCTGGTAGTAGAGGAAGTAATCCACGAGATACATTGATGGTATTGACTGGATGCACGGTGACACCTGGGATATCAAACCGAGAGTGTTGTCAGCGCTAGTCCCGTCAGGATTGGTCGCTGATCCAGACCTAAGATCCACCATTTTCGAAATCAATAAAATTGAATTGGTATCGAAGAAATTGACTTCACAACCGAGAGTTTAATCTCCCATTGTGGTCGCCAATTGTTTATGGGTGAAAACTATTTCTGCCGGTTTTGGTAATTTGGGGTGTGTGGATGAGAAATGAATCTAAACCCTAAAAAAATGCACTGCACGGGAGTGCTTGTGATTCGAGAAATCAATCTGTACAATTCTGACCTAAACCAAGAAATGGCCGTTCCAGACTTGCTTCGGTCACAAAGTGAAGGAGATGGGGTTGATCTTAGGGAGGGAAGCGAAGAAGGTGTTGAGATTGTGAAGGTGTTGGCTATTTTATGACTTGTATCAGAAAGCTGAACTGGCTTGCAGGATGTAAGCTATCAGTTCTGGTGTTTGAATACGATTGTATCAACACTTGGTTTCTGTCTTGTCTGTTTTTTGGAAATAGGGAGGAGAACCTATTTATGTCATTGAGCCTAACCCACGTCTCTCATGGGAGTGGAGGAAGTGGAGTGATGGAATAGTGGAGTTGTGTGTTAGTGTCACACGACCAGTATTGCCCACTTCTCCCATCATCACTAACCGTCCATGTCTTCCTGACACGTTCTTGTGATGACGCGTTGCACGCTGCACGCTGTAAACCGCCACATCAATACCCCAGTATGTATCCCCCAGTTTGTGACATGCTTGATGTCTCGAATGTGTGGATGTGGGACCCACAGAAAGTAGCATGTGATGCTAGATTAAATAACTAAGTTATTTAGAAAGTCGATATTTATGAAATATCGCGTGTATTCTATGCAGGTAATGCATCGAATATATTCAGCATGTATGAAGCATCGCTGTTTTAAGGCTTAATGGAGTAAGTCATGAATTTAAGCGTCTTAAAATAGCATCACGTCCAGCCATCTTCGAGTGATCGTTTGGAGGCTATACAGGCAAGCCCTAATTTGGCCGATCACCCCATGTGGAAGAGTGGTGTACGGTGATCGTGGTGATGCCAAAATTTTCACAATTTTTATCTTTAGAATTAAACAAATAGAACATGGAATAGTAGTCATCTTCTTCTGCAAAGCTAAGATTTTATCAAAAGAACTCGTACCTTTTATATTTCATATGACAAAAGTTTAAAGCTATCATTATTAGAATTAAAATCACCTTCGTCCTTTGTTATACTCTGTTTGCATCAGTAGCTAACATGTTTATTTATTTTTTCTCCGTCAAAACTAGAAATTCATTACCATATTTTGATGCTCTGATAGTAGAGTTGATCGTTAGCAGATGGGATTGTTTACATCTAACTGCTGAGAAGATGAAACTCACAAAGGAAAGAGCTAATAGTTAAGGTATATGTTTCAGAAAAACAAAAAAAAAGTTAAGGTATAGTAGGATTCAGTGGATCCAATTAGAGTTTATTCTCAAATAATACAAGAAGAGACATTTTTTTCCCGGGCTCATCTGTTACATTTTTAGGAATTAAATTACAGTTTTTCATAAAAAAACAAAAATAAATTACAGTTAAAGTTAAAATTCTTATTGCAAGAAATATAAGACATGTATGCCATGTTTTAAAAAAAAAGCTAAAAATAAATAAATAAATAATGCTTACACATTATACTAGTAGAGCCATAGGCCCCGGCTAAAGAAAACATAATGATCGAAAAAGCTGGAGGATCCATAACCAACAACTGGCTTATTAGGGTCAAGCAAACAAGGATCCATAACCATCATAGTTTAATTCAAGATATAAGTGGATAAAGATATGAGAAAGAAGATGCTGACATTCGTTTCGAATATTCGATATCAGCTTGAAAATCATGTCTGAGTTCTGATCGGTGATCATCAGTCAACGTCTATAACACACAGATACGTAGGTAGGGCCAAACATACGTACGTGCACCGTGCCGTAGCTTGCAAGTTAGAGCGATCTTTCTGAGCTGTAAACAAATACTGTAGTGCCGTATACTAATGGTATACTATGGTGGTCGAATAAAAGTGCGATATCTTGGCAAATCTGCCTTTAAAGTAGTTAGGTGCTCATCACTTCATCAAGGAAATTGAGAAGCAGAAACTAGTTATGGCCCAACTTTTTGTTGTACGATAAGCATTTCTTTTTAGGTAATTACTTAGTGTGTTTATACTTTTCGATAAGAAAATATTTTGTTCTAGCGTAGGTTATGATCGCCACGAATTGGAGATTTGGTGGGGGATGATGCGGCAGCTAGCTAATAGACACTCATCTAGAGTCCAAACTCATAAAGTCAACTCTATCGATCATATGTGATGGCTCCAAATAAATAAGAACAAAGAAATGGTTTACAGATATGGTCCTCGCCTCGGGACTCATCAAATTTCACATTTATGCAGGGACGGCCCGGGGATTGCAATAAATTAATTTTAGGCTTGTTGGTCCAATGGCTATCAGGGTTGAAGACCTGGTTAATCCTTTCATAGGCACCCCTGTATCTATGGGTGCCTGTTTTCTTAAGGAAATTTTCATAATACAAATAAAGAGAAATTAATCCAGGAAATTGATCCAAGAGGTCAGCTAATTCAGCTGGTCATTCCCATTCCTTGAAGGTTACATACATTCTAGGAGGTTTCAGGTTTGAGATAGCACGACAACCTGTTCAACTAATATAGTACGTTGTTAGAGCTTAGCTTGTTGTTAGACTTCCAACTAGTTTCTTATAACAACTCTTTATTAGATAATAAAATAGAAAAGGAAATAGATAAGTTAACATTAAAGATTTACGTAAATTAACATTCAAATCAATGAAAAATGAAGAACTTTATTAGAATAATATGAATTAACACCGAAATATTTTGTTAAAAAAGGGTTGTACGTGGTTCAGTTTGGATTAGTTTTGTACTAGACTCCAAAACCAAACCAAACCAGACCATGTTTGGTTTATAATATTGGAAATCAAAACCGTCACGCGAGTTATTTGGTTTTTTCCGGGTTTTTTCGGGTTTTTATTATATTTTTAACTGAAAATCACAAAATTTAATTATTAAGTTAAATTTATTAAAAAAAATACATTAAAAAAACTTAAACAAATCATATCCAATGAAAAATATATATTTATATCTTTATAATTCAATATTAGCTTTGATTTTAATTAGACTTTCTTTGTTTATGGGTACACTCATTGAAGATTACATAAATTATATTGTGATGGAAAGTTAGCTACATATTATTCTTGTTTTTATTGGTACTAACTTTTGGATTTTTTTTGGGGTGGGGGTTTCGTTTTTCTGTAACGTCGATCCAAAAACAACTACCTAGAATCGTTTTGCGGTTTTTGGGTTTCTCAGTTTCTGGATTTTTCGGTCTCTGGTTTCCTTTTTTTTTTGTCGGTTTGGAGCAGGTTCGGTCTGGGTTAAAAATCGAACCATATGCAACCATAGTTAAAAATATGTCCGCATACATGGATAAACATATATGAGTAGTATTGTCGATGATTTAAGTTTTAGCCAAAATTCTGTAAGATATTTTGGGATGAGTGTATTTACCATGCACAACTTCAACAAAGGGACCGCTTTGTCAGGACTGAGGAGAATCTCCACCAATACTAGTGCAGCATCAGTTGTTTCCGTGTAAGATGGGACTTCGCAATATGACTCTAGATACCAAAAAGTTAAAGGAATGGTGAACTTCTTCTTCTCATGCATGATCTTACTTTTGGTATAACTATGACCGATTTAGTTCTCCCATCGCAAGCCTTGTAAATACAAATACTAAGTTTTTAAAAGGTTATAATAATCTAAAAATTGCATAAGAAAATGAAATCACGGTCTGAATCACTTTGTAGCTAAATGGAACCACAATGACGATTTTATACCCAGACGAAAAATGGGTCAATATATAATTATGTGACCGGGAATAGATCATATGTTACCTACCAAGTAGATGCGCCATATTATCTTTAAATTCCTGTAAATTCAGCCAAACTTTTTCACTAAAACCCCACTTTTTGGAAGTTAAAGCTTAAGGATTTAATTTAACTTCATCTGTGTTTACAATCTAAAGCAAAATTCTACAGAAAGTGTTATCCTACAAATTCAAAAATAACAAAATCAGAAAATAAAACCAATATAAGTGGCTCATATATCATAGATATCGGAATTGATGAGCATCAAATCCCACTTTGAAGTTGTTGCAATAAGTCGGTGCAAATATAAATAAATATGCATATATACTAAATAAGCACTAATATAAAATCTTCAGAGCACTTACCTCTATATGAAGATCTCCATTGAGTTCATTCGTTCTTATCATCTAGAATAATGTCTTTTACGTAATTATATATTGCAGTAATTATGTCGACGAGTTAGTATAAGTGCATAGTAATTAAAAAGATATTGATCTGGAATACAAATTTTTATAGAACTTCAATGAACATGTTCAACAAACTTACATCAAAAAATCATCTTTTTCATTATCATGAGAAAATTCAATTTCTCAGTAAAATCAAAAGAGAAAGTGGGGTGTTCAAAAAGAAAATCACTGTAGAGAGTTATAAGATAATGTCAATACAAACAAAACCCTAATATAAAAAAACAAAATTAGTTAGTATGTATACAATATAAACCCTCAACTAATTAATAAGAGAAATAAAACGAACCATAAAAGCCGCATATTTCCAACACTATCATCAACACGACCTAAAGAACCCTCCCAAGTTATCTGAAGGCTAAGAACGGAACCATTTAATGTTATCACCTGTAAAAATCATAAAAATACAGTTAAATCAATTTTAAAATTTATATATGAATAATCTTAAACTTTCATTTTTTATTGAAAAAAAAAATCGAAGAAAGAAGCTAAACTTAGAGGAAGTTCAAACTTATGAGAAAAGATCGAATTTAAGCTTAGATTTTTCATATATTTGATCAGTTTAATGAGATAATCCGGAAGCGGTATATTATTCTAAGTTGATTAAATGTGGATTGTCAATATGAAGTATTGTTCACCCACCGTAGGTGATGCTTACTCGGTACACGATGTATCAGGTGAAAACAAAGTGTAATACCGTTCTAAAGAAAACAACCAATCGGAGAGTGACTTTTCTTCACCTTAAAATAGTTGCACCAATAGAGCTATGCCAAGTGTCCTCCCCCCTCCCCCAGATATATTGCTTCACAAAAGGATTTCCAGGTAATAGGGAGCAAAGACTTCATCAACGTTCCACGCAGGACATTATATAGTTTAGGGTTTTAAGAGAATAGATAAAGGAGAACAATAGATATTTATGGATTTCTGTAATGGCCACGTGTATTTTGGTAATTCATATATGCATAATTAACCTTATATTGTGGATGTTTTAACATCCATACATTAGGAGTTGCCTCAACGATATTCTCACAACTCTCAATTTTTTTCAAGGTATTTTATTGTTCCATTTGCTCTGTATTAGATCACACAAAAAAAGGAAGATATTAATAAAAGAATAACAACTCCTAATACATGTTTACTCAACTCCCATAGCATTATATCTGAAAAATCACAATAGAGAAGGCCAGGAAAGCATTTCCAAAAAAATATATTTTTTTAGTAACATATAAAATTGCGATCAATGTTTCAATACCCTTCGTATCGTATAAGGCTTCATTTGTAGGTAAAAAATAAAAACAAAAAATAAACTATCTTAAACCTAATGTATTAAAGAATGCCAATAAAATATGTCCAAAGTATCTTCTTGTGATTATTCATGATCTCAGTCCACCACTACGACGAATTTCCCAATCTCGACAAGATGAGATTTATATGAGATGGCCGAGAAACTTTCCAAAATGACTGAAATCTCGTTGAGACAATCAGGATATCACTGAAACGACTGAGGCGAGCAGCATTATGGGAGTTTCAACATAAAAAAAATCAAAGTTAGTCCCAGACGACTCGATTTTCTTTCTGTTGTATGAAATTATAAATCATACTACAAGAGGCATGTTTAAATTAGTCTATAATTTCCAATGTCTTCATCAACTGCTTGATTATGCTGTCACGGTGTTCGGTCCCGGAAAAAACTATAACGAGATCTAAGATTCACTAGATTGCTTAGACCCATAATTAGAAAGAAAATCCACATGAACATGACAAGTCAAGTTCAAAAAAAATCGCCCAATTAGCTGGTTTAAAACAAACATTTACCTATTAAAAGAACGCGCAATTAGGGGATACCTTTTTTAATCGGGGGATATGAATTACTAACCCCATCCAATAGTGTCCGCTAAGGGGTGTTTTTTGGAGGCGGAAATACTAAAATATCCTTTCATCTAAATTAAAATTTATAATTAAAAATCAAAATCAAAATCAAACCCTAACAAGTTCTTAAAGATAGGTTAAATTGAATTGTTGTTGAGCAAGAAGAAGAAAAAGAAGAAATGGCTTCATTGAGAAGGTACATGATACCCAATCATATTTAAAGTGTTGTTGTTGTTTTAATACTTCGTTTGGGTTAGAATCATAAACTGAAACTCACCATGCCGGTTTCAATCCACTTCCGGTTTGTGTTCATGATGAATACCCTACTGTTTTTTTGTGCCGGCATGGTTGTTAGGATAAATACCATGGTTTTTAGGGATGAATACCATCCTGATACTTGCTATTTCAGACAAAATTTCTGTATGTTTTGTCCTCAAACCGGCACGGTACACTTGGGAATCGACCATGCCGGCACTACTACCGGCATGCTCGATAATGAACTTTCCGTGCCGGCAGTGTACTTACAATTTCAAAATTGGAGGATATTGTGTATCGGCATAGTGAAAGTATGAATACCATGCCGATTTGGTCACTGCCGTCATTGTATTCATACTTTTACCATGCCGACACTGAGTTTTTCAGGCGCAATAATGGCGAATTCAATGAAAAAAATAAATAAATTTTAATACATTCATACATATATATGAGTAATTGGAGCACTTATATGTTCAGCTTGTTTACTTTCCTGGTTGGTTCTTCACTTAAACATTCATGATCATAAATATCTTGATTTGATGTTGTTGCATCAACAAATTCAATGATAATGATTTATTCTAATGATTATCAAACTAATTTATTAACTTAACTAATTATATTTAACCAATAAACATGATTAGTAAGGGGTAGATTAAGAATTATATAAATTATCCGGATAGGGATAGGGGGTGACCTTGATTTACTATTTAAATCCCGTTTTTTTCTTTTTCTTATATCCCCAATGAATAAAAGTATCCCCCAATTGCGCGTTCCATAAAAATGGTAAGAGAAATATGTCACATCTACTCATTGCCTGAAAAGTTGGATTCATTTGGATATACATTTAGGTTTAGCAAAATACTTTTACTGAAACAATGAACTGAGTGTCAAGTGAGTTGTTCATATGTTACAATAACATATAAATTACATTACTGATAATTCTACCAATGCATGTGACATTGTTTTCTTATCCAATAATAGTTCATCTGTTACCATAACATCTGATATTGTCTTGTAAAATCAGTAACATCGATGATAAAATTATTTTAAGGACGGAATATACTTCTTGTAACGGATTAACCGACCATAGTATAAATGGATCATCAAAACTTGTTTTAAGGGAGGATGCTTTAAGAAAGATAATATATATGTTATTGACATCGATCGAAAAAAAGATGTGTTATTGACGACAGAGATATCATCAACATTTTTATTTATTTATTTTCCGAAGAGAAGGTTATATTAAAGAGAAAAAATAGAACCAAGGATCAAACAAAGGTTAATACAACGAAATTACATACACATTAGAGTGTCCCAATTACTCCAAAATAAGCTAGGATCACCGTACTTAAAAGTATCGTTGTCACAAGACCATAAGACTATCAATTGCTTAACCAAATCAATATTTTCTTGCATACTCTTGTGATGTTCTCCAAAAACTCTTTCGTTCCTCTCCTTCCAAAAAATCCAACAAACTGCATAATGAAGGATTTGCCAAACGTCCTTACCTCTCCCTTGCAATACATTGTTAGACCATGCTTCGAAAAGCTGAATCAAAGTATTTGGAAATGGCCAGGCTATCCTAAAGGATTTGATGAAATAATTCCAAATCTCAAAAGAGTACTTACAATGAATGAACATATGATTAGCTGACTCCCTGACATCGTTGCATAGAACACACAACTCACTATCAATGTTCACACCTCGATGTCGAAGCATATCCGTGGTAGGTAACGAATCATGAAAAGTATACCAAATAATAAAGCTCACCTTGTTAGGAATGTTACCTTTCCAAAGGAACTTATCAAAACCACACTCTTCAAGGTTGCCTGAAAGTCTTTCATAACATCTAGAGGTATTAAAGTTCTTCATAATCACCAATTCATCGTCCTCTTCAACAAGCTCAGGAACACGATTTAAGTCACGCCTCAAAAGATCCCATTCTAATTGCTCATTAGAATTTAGTGGTCTCTTAAAATCACAAACCCAACCTCCATTTGCTATCATGTCATAAATTGTTGCGTCCTTAGACCTCGCCGCCTTATAAACAACAGGAAAAAGGTCTTGCAATTTCCCCCTATCTAGCCAATTATCCTTCCAAAAGCGGATGCCTTTACCATTTTTTACCGTGAAAGTCGCCATATTTTGAACCATCGTCACCATGTTAGTAACGTTCTTCTACAAACTCCTACCCTGGGTCTTATTATCCACATCAGGAATCAACAAATCACTATTATGAGCAAAATTTTCATTTACCAGCTTTCTCCATAGACTAGTTTTGGACTTCGAAAATCTCCAAATCCACTTAACTAGCAAAGATTGATTAATTATCCTCAAATTTTTCACACCTAGACCCCCATTTACCTTAGGAACACAAAGCTTCTTCCAAGAAACCCACACCAATTTCTTTCTACCTTCCACCGCACCCCACAAAAAATTACGCATAATCTTAATCATTCTTTTTTCCACACTCACAGGTAAGTGAAAAAAATACAAATAATAAATAGGTAAACTCGCAAGGCAGTTCTTAATAAGAATTAGTCTTCTTGCTTTGTTAAGTTGCCTTTTCTTCAAAGACGCTAGCTTTTGCTCCATTCTAATCAGAACATGGTCCCAAACTGATGTACTACGCCAATGTGCACCAATTGGAATTCCAAGATAAGTAAACGGCAATTTCTCTGTCTTGCAACCTAGCTCACTGGCTAAAGCATCAATCACCCCATTTGCTCCCACACTAATCATAGTACTCTTCTCTAAATTCAACTTCAAACCCGTAATAGTTTCAAACACAACAAGAATGATTAAAATATGTCTGACTTCCTCCACCGAAGCATCAATAAAAATCAAAGTATCATCTGCAAATTGAAGGTGAGATAATAGTACCTTGATCAACCACTTTGAAACCAGAAATCTGACCTCTATCAACCGCATCATTAATCAACTTGGACATAATCTCGACCACCAAAAGAAACAAATACGGAGATAATGAATCTCCCTGTCTCAAACCCTTACTTGGTTTGAATTTTCAGTCGAATTGCCATTCACTAGAAGAGAAAGATGAGTAGAAGTTACACACCATTTGATCCAAGAAATCCATTTGACGCCAAAAGTCATGCTTCTGTAAGATTGTGAATAAATCTTGCCAATTAACATTATCAAAAGCTTTCTCCATGTCAATATTTCTAAGAATTCCCGGTTTCGTAGCCTTCAATCTACTATCCACACACTTATTGGCAATTAGAACACCATCCAGGATTTGTTTACCATGAACGAAATCCCCTTGGAAATCAGAAATAAGAGTCGGCATCACCTTCTTCAGACGATTCGCAAGTAACTTGGATAAAATCTTGTACACCATACCGATAAGACTTAAAGTTCTGTAGTCTCTAGGAGTACATGAGTCCTCCTTTTTGGGAATAAGAGTGATAAAAGATCAATTAAAACGCCAATCAATTGATCCATACCTGTGGAAGTCTTTGACTAGGTTCATGAATTCTTCATTGACCGTACTCCAACAACTCTTAAAGAACTCAGCGGTGAAGCCATCTGGACCCGGAGATTTGTTACAACCCATTTTTCTAATCACATTCCAAACTTCCTCCTCCGAAAAGTCATGCTCAAGCCAAAGCCTGTCTGCCTCTGCAATTTTCGAAAAGTGAAGAATTTCCATATTCGAGTTCACCTCATCACCCTGAGAAAACAAGTTAATGTAAAAACTTCGAAGTTCTTCCTTAATGACTTGTTGATCAAAACAATCTATCCCTCCTATTTGAAGCTTCACAATTGTATTCCGCTTTTTCCTTGCACTGGCTATACTATGAAAGTATCTCGTATTAGAATCTCCCCATCTAAAGTTGTTTTGTTTTGACCTCAATTGCCATTTCCTTGGTTCCATTGCTTCTACGTTCATCAACTTCAGCTTGCACTGTGTTCTCTCTTCCAGCTGAGAATATTGAAGTGCACCCGTCTCCTCCAATAAGTTGAGCTCATGAATCCTACATGTAAGTTCAGATTTATCCCTCGACACTTGCCCAAACTCCTGAATTCGTGAAGGATTTATAAAGTGTTTCAAGTTTTGAAGTTTCAAAAAGAAACGTGAACTTGCACTGCCATCATAATTTATTACATCCCACCAACGCTTTACATTAGGAGTAAAGTCCTTGTGCTCTAGCCATAACCTATCAAGCTTGAAATACGGCTAGACGACATAGCCGGTTCTGAAATAATCATTAAAGGATTTTGATCAGAAATTGTTCTAGTCAAAATAACCTGTAACGCGTTTGGAAAAGCCTCTTCAAAATCATGGCTAAACAAGAAACGTTCAAGCCTGCTTGGTAGTGCTCAAAAAACATCATCATGGTTGGAGAATCTGAATCCCTAGAAAGAAACTCCTGATATCATACCAATTGTGGGTTTGTAGGAGTTGGAAAGAACCAGGTTAGCGCGACTAGTTCACAATAATAAACTGTTAAAACAACACAATTCCAACAAAGAATGATGGTCTGTGTATATGGTGAGCTTGATATCTTTGGCATATCAAGTAATATTCCAGAACACATGATCGAAACCAAATATCATGCTCAAAATTTTGATGTCATGAAAAATTTAGGAGTATTTTAGTGCAAATTAATATCTACTTATACATATGATGTTTGGAGTGATGGCGTCGAGTAACGGGAGAAATTTGTTGAAAATTGATGATGTTTGCTTAGGAATAAGATCTTAGTCACTGGTGGCATAAGCTAATCATCAGGATTTCCTATTTTAAAAATGTTATATATTAGGTAATGAGTAAAATTGAGATATCCTCTTATTTTTTAAGAAAAAAATATTTTTTTTTAATATTTTATTACGTGCACAATCTTCAAAGAAGTGTGCATAAAACTGGACTCTAAAAAATTTTAGAGACAATTGAACTTTTCCAAAAAATTTACCATATTAGAGGACCATCTCTGGACCCATATATAAAAATAAGTTCCCAAAGACCGCAGCAACTTGTTAAAGGAGCTCTAAGTCGTAGCTGGCACGGTTGTTTATTCATTGGCCATTTAGCAGGTTTAAGAATTTAAACCTTAAAGGTATGCTTCAAGAACTTAAAAACAAACAAACTAAAAGGTAATATAAAAGAAGAAAAGAAAGTGATTGATGAAGACACGTATATGAGAGAATATCCAAAGTAGCTATTGATATTCACGGAGATTTTTGCCTTGTTGCATTCTAATTTGTTTTAGCAAGAAGAAAGGTGGATATTTTCTCTTTTTGTTTTAATACAATATAAGCTGGAATCATTATAAACAACGTTACTAATTAACTTTGCATCAAAAATAAAAAGATAGAAATGTTAATAGTTAACAACGTCAAATCAAAAAGAGAATGTAATGAAAGGTATGGAGGGACCGGGTAGAGATGTGCAGCCGCTCAAGCTTTTGACAGGGAGGACCAAACCCCGCTCATATCATCATCGTCCGTCATCATTTCTGCTCATTCACGGATGTTCGGCACCCGCAAAACTTTTTCAATTCCAAAAGCAATGAAACGATGCTATAAATACAAGGGTGTAAGACGGTCTGTGGATGCTCGATTACTCAGAACAGAATCAGAACCGATTGATTTGGTTTAAGTTTCGGGTCATAAAATTGAATCAGTAGGCAAATTTAAAGTGTAAACGACTGATAGGACCGATTATGACCGGTAAGCTAAACATTCTACTGGGTGGGTACCCAAATATGTTTATCTTCTGATATTTTCGGTCAAAATTTAAAGAGATTGTTTAACTTTGATTTGGTATTCTTGTCACTATTACTTTTTACGTGTCTTCTATTAAGGCACTAAAAGAAATAGCCATATATATATAAATAACTTACATCTTAAATTAAAGTGAAAAATAAAAGAATCCTATTTTTAGGAGGAAGACAATAAATGTGAAGAGCGAAAGATTAAGAGGAGGGAGATAAAATTTCAGACTTATTAAAGATGTCCGTTATATCCTTGATATTAGCTATAGTACTTAGGTTTACTAACAAAACAACGCTCTACGAATGAAAAAGTTAAAAATGGAAAACTCTATATCCGGGACAACTGTTATTGTCAGATATGGGACAATGGATCCTGGTCGTTGATCACTCCACTCTCCACCCCACTACCAATCCCAATGCTAGAGTCATTCCCTTCTCTACCACTTGGATTGTGCCACGTCGTGTCCTAAGATTGGACAAACCCCTGCTGTCCCAGATGTAGGAGGATCGGTTAAAAATGCTTCTTAAGAATTCCTGGAAAAATGGAGAAAAGAACATGGCAGATATAGTACAGTGCAACAAAACAGAGGATTTTTTTTTTATTAATTGTATGAAGCTTTGAGTAGAAACTGATCAAGAACATAAGCGTACGAGTGATTGCTTGATTCCGTAGATTTGCTAATTCAGAAAGATTGTTGTAGGGATGCGAACAATGACAACCGCGAAATCAGATTGAATCATGATTAAATAATGGAGTTACTATTTCCATGTCCATATCATATTTTCAAAATTTGCAGGAGTTAATCAATATAAACAATTGGAATATTAGTGATGCGTGAACATAATTATAATTGGGCCGACCGAGCGAAGCGAGGAAGGACCTTATATGACCATTTTTTTGTAAAATATAAGTCATCAAATTGAAACAAAAAGATTGGAAATGGTTAGGGCTGAAAAACCGATAATACCTCTTTAATGGCTGGAATTTTTGTCAAATTGACACAAAGGTCGCGGGATCAAATCCCACCACCTCCAAATTTTAGTTTTTTTTTTCTTAAAAAACTAAGCTAGGGCTTGAGTTGATAAAGTGTTGATGTTAATTGATAATGATCGAGGTGGTGGTGATTAGGGCTTGGAGGAGTTGGGGGTATTGATTGAAGGAATCAATTCAAGCTACGGGAAAGGATAATCAGGTAATTGAAATTATGGTTTCTTATTGTATTTTGAATGTATGCGAAATTAGTGATTATTCTGTAGAAGTTGTTTCTGGAATTGATGAATTTAGGTGGAATTGATGTTACGACCATCAATCCAAGGAGAGACTGAAATGAAATTGTTTGCAGTGATTTATGGAAGCGTTTTGAACAGATATTGCAAATGGGGAAGGAACCGAGTCGATGTTGATGTGTTGGGTTCAGTTTGATTATAAAGATGAAGAAGGAAGTGAGGAAAGATTGAGAAGTTATCTGCTGCCAAGAACAAGGATTAAGCTTAATGGGTTCTGATTACAATTGCAGGGAAGAACTAGTGGTGTCGTATGGAGTTGAGTTGTGGTTTTGGTACGAGTTAGTGATGGAAGACTTAGATGGTAAAGATTAATGGAGATTCAGGGTTTGAGATGGAATCAGAGAATGTTGTTTTACGAATTGAGTTCTGATGCCATTAACTGAATATGGGGATGAATGTAACTGTAGATGGATTTGTGTAATGAGCTGAGAGGAGAAATTCAGAAGTTTGAGTCTGGTGGTCGAAAAAATGGAGTCTGAGGTGGGTTGAATTCTATTTCAGAGATAAAGAAGAGATGATAATGAGAACTCGAGTTGATTTTGGGTTTTGGAAGAATCTTTATGGTGATGGTTCTCATTTTAATGGAGTTTTGTTGTTTGAGATGTTGTTGTATGAGTCAAGATATGAAGTTGCAGCTGAAATGGAAATGGTGCAGTTTCGATGGCTTGAGAATGCCGATATTGATGAGCAATTGCAGGTGTTTCCTGGAGTTGTATTTAGTGGAAAATGGTTTGCAGAAAGGATGGTTGCAGCTGCGGGTTCTAGTGGTGTTGAGGTACAGGTGGTATGAACTATAAACTGAGTTTTTGGTGATGGATGGTGGATCTGAGCTGCTGCTACTGGTGATTGAAAAGGGTGGTGAAATTGCAGTTGATAGTCCTCAATCTAAACAGAGAAAGAGAAAACTCGAGAAAAAGATTGAGCGGCAAGAGGACAAGGCTAATGATGTTGATATGGATGATGTTAATAATCCTGCGTCGGAGAACTGGTTAAAGAAGAATAGACAGAGTCCTTGGGCTGGGAAGAAACAAGGGGTAGAGGTTGAACTTACAGAGGAGCAAAAGAAGTATGCTGAAGAGTATGCCGTGAAAAAGGCTGAGAAGGAGAAGGGAAGTGGTGATAATGAAGGGGAAGTTGTGGCTGAGAAGAGTACATTTCATGGGAAAGAAGAGAAAGATTATCCTTGAAGTTGTTATAAATGAAATTGTAGATGCAAAAAACACCATTGAAATTGTGAGGTGCAGTAAGTTATTTGAATTTGTAGAGATTTTCAAGTTTCTATTGAGTTCGAAATTTTAGTATAATCTATTGTTGTATGTTAAATGTCCTTGAATTCTATTTTTATGAATTCAGTTTTGTTAATCAGCTGGAATATCGATTAATTTTTTAGTTACTTGAAAATCGATGGATTAAAATATTGTATTAGCATCTGTCACGAGTAATGGTTCTAAAATCTGTTGAGATTTTGTTCTTCGTAAGATGGAGTATTCAGGTACTCAGTCGAAGCACATATTAGTTTTGTGAGTCACGCCGACCCTTTGTTATGTAGACTAGATAGATTCTTATTTAGTGTGGATTTGGATGAAGCGTTTCCTAATGCTTTACAAGTCGCACTAACTAGGACTATATCTGATCATAATCCTCTTTTGGTCATTACTAGTCCTTCTATTAGCAGCAAGCCTTATTTCAAGTTGGAAAGGAGTTGGATTGAACACAAGGACTTTGTGAAGAATATTGAAATGTGGTGGGAAGCTATGGAATTCAGAGGCAGTGCTAGTTCAGTTTTCTTTCTAAAACTCCAGAATCTTAAACACTTTATTAAACCGTGGGGTTTACAAGAATTTGGAGCAGTTAGTAGGGAAAAGAAAACTTTGACTGAAAAGATAGGCGATATGAACATTCTTGAAGAGTCTGGTGCTCTTCATCCGGATCAGTTTGAGTTTAGGCTTCAATACAAGATAAAGTTAAAAGAAATTGAAAATGCAGAGGCTATGAAATGGCAACTTAGAGCTAAGCAAAATGGGTTCAAGTGGCGAGACTCGAATACAGGTTACTTTCACCGAATTGCTAGCTCAAGGAAGAAAAGAAACACTATTGAAAAGTTGCAAATAGATGGAGTGGATTGTTTTGATCAAGCTGCAATCAAAGAAGAACTAAGGAATTATTACATCAACCTTTTTACTGCTCAAAACAGTATTTATTCTTCTTTTGATTCTTTGAGCTTTACTAATTTGGATGTAAAGAAAAGAGAATGGTTGAAGAGGAATTTTACTGAGGAAGAGGTGTGGAATGTGGTGAAGCATATGGGTTCAAACAAGTCTCCAGGACCTGATGGATTCTCATCTGAATTCTATAAAAGTTGTTGGAATATAATAAAAGGTGTATTTATGAGAATGCTTGATGATTTCTTCAGGTTTGGATCCTTAGATTGGATGTTAAATTGTTCCTTTATTACTCTTACTCCAAAAAAAGAGGATTCATGTACTCCAAAGGAATTTAGACCTCTAAGTATTATTGGAAGTGCATACAAGATTATATCCAAGGTTCTTACTGTGATATTGAAAAGTTTCATGCCACTTCTTATTTCAGATTATCAAGGGGCCTTTATCAATGATAGACAGATTCAAGATGGTGTGCTTATTTCCAATGAGTGTGTGGATAGTAGGGTGAAATCCAAAACACCGGGTATAATTTTTAAGATAGACATGGAGAAATATTTTGACAATGTAAATTGGCAAGCTCTTTTCTGTATTCTTCATAAGCATGGCTTTGGAGAAAAATGGATTGGTTGGATTAGGTGGTGCTTTTCCTCTTCTCTTCTTTCTGTTCTTGTTAATGGTGGCTCTACAGAAAAATTTAAACCTTCAAAGGGATTAAGACAAGGAGATTCCCTTTCACCATATCTCTTTTTGTTGGTTGTTGAAATTCTCTCGAAGTTGATGAATGATGTTGTTGAAAGGGGACAAATTCATGGTTTTAGGGTGGCTGAAACTGGTACAATGATCTCTCATCTTCAATTTGCTGATGATATTATTATTTTTTTGAATGCTACTTCTGATGAGGTTACTAGACTCTTTATCATTCTATCCATCTTTGAAGCTCTTACTGGTTTGAAGTTGAATCTTGAAAAGAGTATTATGGTTAGTGTTGGTGCGGACGAGGTCATTGAGGTGCTGGCAAAGGGATTGGGTTGCAAAACAGAGAAGTTGCCTATAAATTATCTTGGTCTACCTATCGGCGCTAGTTCAAGGTGTATCTCAATATGGGATAGTGTTCTCGAGAAGATGGCACTAAAACTGGCTACATGGAAGCGGAGTATTTGAACAAATCTGGGAGATTAGTGCTCATCAAAAATTGTCTCTCTAGCATACCAATATACTATCTTTCTCTTTTTCATCTCCCAGTATGTGTAGAAAAGAAAATGGTTGCTTTAATGCGTAATTTTCTTTGGGGTTCTACTTCAGAAAAAAGGAAGATGGTGTGGGTGGGATGGAAAAAGGTATGCCTTCCTAAGAGATGTGGTGGTCTAGGTGTGAAAATTTAAGAAGAACAAATAAGGCTTTATTGGTCAAGTGGGTTTGGAGATATACAAGGCAAAAGAAGGTTCTTTGGAGGAGAATTGTGCATCAGAAAGTGAATGTTTCAGGTGAAATAATGATGCATGCAGAGGATAATACGGCTCAATGTAGAAGCTTGTGGAGAAATGTTACGAGAATGGTTCCTGATTTTCAAAATTTTACTAGTTTCAAGATGAGAAATGGTAGAGGTATCAGATTCTGGCATGATAGATGGGTTACTAATGGTTGTTTGAAAGATCTTTTTCCTGTTATTTATAAAGTGTCATGGAATAAACAAGCGTCTATTGCGGAGATGATTCAAGATGGCCAGTGGGTTGGATATTTTAGAACTACTCTTAATGCAAAGGAACAGTTGGAATGGGATTTATTAAGATGGGACCTTGGAGTTGTTCCTGTTCTGGAGGATGGTGAAGATGAAGTGAAGATCATAGATAAGTTCTCTACTCGTGCTTGTTATGATGCTTTATCAGGTAACATTGACGACTGTGCTTTTCACAAGTACTTGTGGAAAAGCAACATCCCTTCAAAGGTCAGTTTTCTTTTATGAGCGGTCTTTAATGACTCATTACCAACTAGAAATATGTTAATTCATAGAATAATGTATGTGGATAGCTCTTTATGTGTTATGTGCAACGAAGAAGATGAATCTGTTGATCACCTTTTTTTGCATTGCAAAACTACATTTGAAGTCTGGGATTATTTCATAAAAGCTTTTCACATTTGTTGGCCCATACCGGCTACGGTGCTTCAGCTTTTTGATGCTTGGAGTTGCAACGTTTTGCAAAGGCGAAGTAAACAGGTTTGGAGTATTTTTCATTATGCTCTTTTTTGGAACATCTGGGAGGAACGAAACAATAGGGTGTTTGGGGGAAGATCAAAATCAGTATATGAGATTATTATCCATATCAAGCAAACTCTTGTTCTTTGGAGTTGTCAGTCTGACACTTTTAAGTTTATAGACAGTTCTCAAATCTTGAATAACTGGGAATTAGTTTTGAATATGTAACTTAGTCTGTGATGTCTGGATGACTGTATTTGTATCTGGTTGGTTTCTCTTTTCTTAATATAACGTTTTCTTTTCGGAAAAAAAAAAGTTTTGTGAGTCACAACCACTATATGCTGCATTAACCTTTAAAATGTTATTGCAGGTTTTATGTTGCCGAGGTTCTCCTTGCTTTGGAGTACCTGCACATGCTCGGGATCATATACAGAGACCTTAAACCAGAGAATGTTTTAGTAAGGAAGATGGGCATGTCATGCTATCAGATTTTGACCTCTCTCTAATATGTGGCGTGGGCCCAACTCTGGTGAAGTCATCAAAATCTTCATACTATTCTCATCCTGATGGTATTGATGCCTCTTGTATAACTCAGGCCAATTGCATTCAACCATCATGTTTTATGCCTTGCTTTTTACGGAGAAAATCTAAGAAAGAAAAGAAAACTAAACCAAAGACTGAAGTCTTTCATCATATACAACTGCACGTCCTGAGCTAATTGCAAAACCTACAGATGCTCGGTCAATGTCTTTCGTGGGTACTCACGAATACCTAGCACCGGAAATCATAAAAGGCGAGGGTCACGGCAGAGCTGTTGATTGGTGGATGTTTGGGATCTTCCTTTATGAGCTTTTGTGCGGTAAAACTCTGGGTCAGGAAACCATGCAACACTGTTAAATGTGGTGGGGCAACCCCTCAGACCAACTGTGAGCTTTGCAGTGAAAAAAAGAAGCAAAGTGCTTTTGTGAAGGATCCTCAACAGCGCGTCGCACATAGACGTGGAGCAACTGAAATCAGAGGTGCCAAAGCCCTTCATCACGGAGATACCAAAAGCACCATAACAAGATCAGAATGTGCCCGTGGTTGATGTAAAGCCCACCCCAGGTAATTACTTAGAGATTGATTTCTTTTAGTTTGTTGTAATTGTGCACATTTCTCATACTTGTTTCATGGCCTTGTGTTGTATTGTACTAGAAAGATTGCTTCTTTTTTTCCACGCCGATAACATATCACATATTGTAGTATCTTCAACACATGTAACTACACTGTACAAGTTTTTCGGTCGGTCCTCCCACCGTGGCAACGGTTGTACTAGTTGACTAAGAGAAGAAGATAGATTCGAAATTAGATTTACCGATGCTAGTAAACACCAATATTTTTTGTGTTCTATGTTTTGAGGGATTTCTGTTCCGGACAAAGAGATATACATTAAGATGATGGAGTTTTGGAAAGCAACATTAACATTTGAGAACAGTTAGAAAAATATTAAGGGTGGGGGTGGGTATTTTGAAAATTAGGTGTGACGCCCGTGTTTTGCACGGACCCAGTTATTTGCAGAACATATGTATGTTTTATTACGGGTGTAATTTTTGGTACAAAAATAAGATTTGGGATATATATAGTTCTTGCGCTCGTGCGTTGCACGGTCCTAAATATTTTGTAGAGAAAAGTGCGTATTGGTGAATAAAAATAGGCTTATGGGTCATGGTTATATTTTTTTAAAATATTTTTCTACCCGTAAAATAAGATAGATTCTTTTTTACCCGTGAAGTATTTTCTTCAATTAAGATATTTTTTTTACCCATGAAGTATTTTTCATTTACTCAAGATATTTTTTTCTTTTATCCGTGAAGTATTTTTTTTGGGCCGGTAAGATTTTTTTATTGAAGGTATTATTCTTTTTAATTAACAAATCATTTTATGGTGGGGCCAGAAGCTCTTGTTTCCTATTGGTCTATATTTTCTCAAAAGATTTTATTGGTCTAAATATTCTCCGATGGGGCCAGAAGCTCTAAGAAGAGAGCTTTATTCAACTTTTAACCACAACAAAGGAAATTCACCTGAAATGATATTATTAATATTTATTTATTTTAATTGTATTTGACTTTGACCTCACATTGACTGAAACGTGGCCAAAAGTTTTCCCTCCTCATGTCCATTCTTTCCCTCATAATAACAGGACTCATAAGTTATCGAGGGAGATGTATGTATCTTTTTTCTGAGCACCCATATGGGTGTGTTGATGGTGGTTTTTATTTCAGGGCTAAAATTGTAAAACCTTGTATTTAACGCGTCGTCATTCTGCAAAGAAGATTGAGCCATTCAAAAGTGATGAGTGCCCAAGCCTCTTTACTTACATATGTATTGAGCAATTCAGCATATTTATATGAAATTTATTCAGAATGGTGCGTGTAGCAACAACCCCAAATATTCTATAAATTTCTGAGTATTTATTCTATGCCATGTTCCCCGGTTGAACTCTTAATACTGACATGACATGACGACTAATGCTCGCTCCCAGCCGAGTAACATGAATCTCCCGAAGTGTCAGGATTAAGATGCGTGTGGAATTACTCAATCAAAGACACACAAAGTTATGCTGCCATTTGATATTAAATTAGTGATTTTTCGTATCAGTATGCAAAATTCACCCAAAATTGATTGATTTTGCGGCAACCCGCAAAATTCAGTTCTTTAACCAAATTTATTAATTTGCAAAAAATTAGGGTTTTGCACCCTGCGCAATATCTCGAACCCTATTAGTCGAGACCAAACCTAGGCAAGCTAGGAATTAATCTTCCATGGACTAGTAGGAGCAAAATCCTACCAAGAATCAGAAAGTAAGAAATAAAAGAGGAGCTGCGGAAAATAGGAGCAGCAACAAGAGGAGGTGTGGCCGCGCCACATGGCTGGCCAGTTCACCCTAGCAGGCACCACCTGTAGCCGGATGGCCACGCTCCATGTTGCCCTTGTTGACCCCCCTTTCCCGTCGACCAATCAGGTCGCTCTAAATGCGCCACATGCATTTAGAATGAAGCTGGCCCCATGATGCTTGCCGGACCCATGCTGCTTTCCGACCCCTTTCCATCGACCAATCAGGTCACTCTAAATGCACCACATGCACTTAGAATGAGTCCGGCCCCATGCTGCTTGTCGGACCCCTTTTCCATCGACCAATTAGGTCGCTCTAAATGCGCCACATGCATTTAGAATGAGGTCGATCCCATGCTGCTTGTCGTCCCTCTTTCCATCGACCAATCAGGTCCTTCTAAATGCGCCACACACACTTAGAATGAGGCCGACCCCCTTTCCATCGACCAATCAGGTCGCTCTAAATGCGCCACATGCATTTAGAATGAGGCCGACTCCATGCTGCTTGCCGACCTCCTTTCCATCGACCAATCAGGTCGCTCTAAATGCGCCACATGCACTTAGAATGAGGCCGACCCATGCTGCTTGTCGCTCTAAATGCGCCACACACACTTAGAATGAGGTCGGCCCCATGTTGCTTGTCGTCCCTATTTCTATCGACTAATCAGGTCGCTCTAAATGCGGCACATGCACTTAGAATGAGGCCGGCCCCATGCTGCTTGCCGGCTCCCTTTCTATCGACCAATCAGGCCGCTCAAAATTCTCCACACGCACTTAGAATGAGGTCGGCCCCATGTTGCTTGTCGGACCTCTTTCCATCGACCAATCAAGTCGCTCTAAATGTGCCACACACACTTAAAATGAGGTCGTCCCCATGCCGCTTGCCGACCACATTTTCATCGACCAATCAGGTCGCTCTAAACCCGCCACACGCGTTAAATAAAGCCAAACCGCGCCAACACCTAGTGGTCGTCGCGTCAACATAACCGCACACACTAATGAGGTCTTTTACATGCCAAACCCTAATTTGGTTAAGACCGCTATGCCGTCCCATGCCAAATAATGCCACCTAAGACATTAAGTTTGATACGGCAACTAGAGCCAATATTGTTGGGTTCATATTTGGATCTAACACCAACATGCAAAGATATAGTGGTCGCACCATTACGCCACTATTCCACTGGCAGGCGCTAACGAGATGTGGCCATAATCAACGGTCACCCTCTTCCATAAATTACAATCTCGGTCGTACAACTTCGCCAGCCGAATTGACGGACCTAGATTAAATCTCAGGCGACCAACCAAGACTAACTTAATAGCGTCACACGCTATTTTTTGCAGCAAGTCTCATGACTTAGCTCGCCACACATATCACCCGCCGCCTAGTTGTGCGCGATTGGTCAGAATAACTAGGTCTTGCACACAAGAGTCACTCAGCAATCTGCTGCATATTTTCCACGAAAATACTCGAGACATCAAACATGTCACAAACTGGGGGATGCTCACTGGGGTATTGGTCTGGCAGTTTACAGTGTGCGGCGTACAACGCGCCCATTACGAGAAAGTGTCAGGAAAAGACGGACGGTTAATGAGAAGTAAGTGAGTAGTGGTTGTAAGGATGACCAATCTTCCCTCGTGACGGAAACATGATGGTCACCACTTTTTACACGACTCCACTTCTCCACTACTTAAATGTCTCCACTTCCTACGAGATCAGGTGTGCTCAATCATGACTTGTATAAATAGGTTTTCGACATATTTAGACAACGGGGACGGAAGTTATCAACACAAGTAGCCAGAAACCATATTCTGATACAAGTCATAAAACAACCACACCTTCGTAATTCAACATTCTGATCTCAAACATCTTCTTCGCTTCCCTCCCTAAGATCAACCCTTCTCCTTCACTTTGTGACCGAATTTAATATGGAACGACCATTTCTTGGTTTAGGCCAGAGTCGTACAGATTGATCTATCGAATCTAAAAGTACTCATGTGCAGTACATTTGTTTAGGGTTTGAATTCGTTTCTCATCAAAACACCCAAATTTACCAAAAAAAGCAGAATCAGTTTTTACCCTCAAACAACTGGCGACCATAGTGGGAGATTTGTCTCTCGGTTCCAAAATCAATTTTTAATTTCATTTTCAATTTCCTAAATTTCTCAAGATGGTTGATCTTAGAAATGGTTAAAAAACCTTCAATCCCAACTATACTTCCCCTAGCACTGAGAATACTTCACATGTTATTCCTGAAACCGTTCTTCCATTTAAAACCCTTGTCGAGGCTATGGAGTCTCAATATTTAACAACTATTCATGATTTGATGAAAATCCTAAATGATATTGTCAGGGATCAATCTATTATTGTCAAGACGCAAGACGAAGTATTTATGCTTTTGAAAGACCTCACGGATCAACTATCGAAGGGACCAACACGTATTCATTCTGGAGGAAACGCCATCAACAATTCATTTGGACCAATATTGATGATCAAAAGATGTTTTCTCAAGATCGGAAATAAGACTCGTGGGATTTGTCACGTTCCCATCATATTCCTCGCAATGAAAAGATGATTTCATTATGTGCGTCCTTCTTGGAAAGTATCAATTCCCATATTGCATCAGAAGCTGCTAAGAGATCCGCTGCTGCTTTACTCAGTCGATCCGGACCTTCCAAGAATGAGGAAGCTCGTAAAGATGTTCAGGAAAACAGGCGTTCTTCCAATAAAATATCAAACCTCCAGTAAATCGCTAGTGAAAGAGGAAAGAGAAAATCTCTAGCAGCGTAACAACAACTCAAACATGTGGCACCAGCGCAACAACAAGAAACTGGAGATGCTGCTCCAAAATTCCCGTTCCCGATCGAGGAAGTAATTGAACTCCTGGAAATATGGATTCAAGATGATGTCATCAAACTACCTCTTATCAGGCACCCACCAACTGAGGAAGAAATGGTAAATCCTAAATATTTCCATTACCACAGGTTCGTCAGTCATCCAACCAATGAATGCAACAAATTGAAGCGCATTTTCAAAGAAAAGGTAGATGCAGGGGAACTTCAATTACACACTGAAGGAGTTCGCAGAGACCCTCTTACCGTCAGGAGCTACATGATTTCTGGGGACTCCGTCTACAAAACCGTACAGTTTATGATGGAGCATTTATGTGAAATTATGTATTTATCCAAAGCGCATCATCAAGACATATTTCCAGCCGTCAACCGTATTGTATCAGGCAAGCGTTTGTTTCCAGTCAGGAAATCCGCTCCCAAACCCAAATATTTCCTGGAAAGCGCGACCGATAGATATAACTAGGGACTCCTAACCACCGCTCACGTGAAGGATGTCGAGTTTGACAACACATTGATTGACGCGGCCTATGATTTCAATATTGTCACCATCAATACGCTGATATCTACAAAGATTTCAAAACAGGAAGTTGTCAATCGCCCAACCATAATTAAAAACTCATAAGGAGAACGCAAAGACGCTTACGGGTACATCAATCTCGAAATCAAGGTGGGAGATTCTCTAACGCACGCCAAATTTCATGTGGTTAAAGAGTACCCGAATTATGATATGATCCTGGGGCGCTCATGGATACACGATAACAAAGCAAAGCTAGGAGTATGCCCTTTGCCAGTGTCTATACCTGAAAGGGTCTCCAACAGGCCATTCAATCCTGAAGACTATTTGTTGTCGTATCAACAACTTGCGAATGTGACACAGATGCCTGGAGAGAGCGCATCAGCATTTGTTCGCAGATTCCGGACACAAGTAAGTCTTGTTGAACAACCCTTTTGGAAACCAGTCACTCCTCCTTCCGCCAAGGCTTGGGGACTCGATCCGACTATCAACCCAGCCGTCACTAGGAGATGTGAATGGGATGCTGGTCCTTTCAAGTATTTTATCAAGAGTTTAGAAGTGTCACAGTTAAAGATAAGGAATCTAGGAAAGTAATGGCGCAACACCCAAACCCATTCCAAGTTGGAGATATGGTAGTTTTGGCTCATCCTGCTCCCTCCGATTCCACAGAAAGGAAAGATGAGCCGTACCTAGTGGCGGAAATTATTTTGGGAGGTTACTGCAGGCTCATCAATACTTACAATCTAGAATGCATAGTAATATACGCCCGGTGGATCAAACCCTTCAATACCTAAGATGTCGCGCCGCCCTCTCCTCCAAAATTCCTTTTTGTGTTTCTTTTAGTAATTTCCCTTTTCATGCAATATTTGTAATTCCTCCAAAATGATTGCACTGCTTGCATTCATAATTAGGGTTTGAATTTGTCAGTTAATCAAGTATCATTTCCCTTTTAGAAATCTCTTTACTCCTGAATCATCTCAAGGAAAAGTCAAGTAAACCCAAACCCAAACCCTCACAAAATCATTACCCATTAATTCGAAACCAGAAAAAATCAAACCATGCAAGAGATGTCTCATATCTTTCAAAATACCGAAGAGGGGAATATGTAAAGGAAAAGAAAGCACAAGATCATAAAGCAGCGACACATTCTTTCTGGAGAAAGCATCTTTCGCATCCGAAGAGCGGCCTGCTTCAACCTTCGCCTGACGAGATTCCTAGAAGAAGTTTTGTTTTCTGCAGTTTTTCAGATTTTTGGAATCCCCTTCACGGAACCAAGAAGCAATGAATTTTAACTCAGCACACATAACACTCCCGGGTTGCAACTACTTCTTCAGAAACAACGCATCGAATCACATTACACGCGCCATTAATTGGAG
Source organism: Papaver somniferum (assembly GCF_003573695.1). Lineage (NCBI taxonomy): Eukaryota > Viridiplantae > Streptophyta > Magnoliopsida > Ranunculales > Papaveraceae > Papaver > Papaver somniferum. The sequence continues at coordinate 63,082,111 of NC_039364.1, read as the reverse complement.
ATGAAGCCTCCTCACCTAACAAGCATGGCTTTTAGATTTCTTAGTCCGTGGCAATGCGTTCATGCTTCTACACACCTGGCTTTTGGATTTCTTAATTCGTGACAATGCGTCCATGCTTCTACATGCCCAGTCGGAATGCCACAAATATTCAAGAAGCATGTAGTCTGCACCGGGGATTATCAAACAGAAGAATGAGAAGAACTCGTTTTTCGAAATCAAGGGTTAATGGCGCCCTCACTGGAGTTCTCTCTAGAAGCCTCTTCAACGTTCTCTCCAGAAGTCGCTTCAACGTTCTCTCTAGAAGCCGCTTCAACGTTCTCCCCAGAAGCCACTTCAATGTCCTCTCTAGAAGCCAAAGCCGTTTCAACGCCTCAGCAAGCCACACATACCAACCGCATCATGTCTGCCACATCGCCGACAAAGTCAGATTCGGTGTTTCCAGATTTCCAATTTCCTATGGAAGAGGTGCATGAGCTTCCAAAAGTTTGGATACAATACAGATCTATCAAATATGGCTCCCGCTCATTAATCAACAAATGACGAATCCAAAATTGTAAAACCCTCCATTTAATGCTCCGTCATTCTGCAAAGAAGATTGAGCCATTTAAAAGTGATGAGTTCCCAAGCCTCTTTACTTACATATGTATTGAGCAATTCAGCATATTTATATGAAATTTATTCAGAATGGTGCGTGTAGGAACAATCCCAAATATTCTGTAAATTTCTGAGTATTTATTCTATGCCATGTTCCCCAGTTGAACTCTTAATACTAACATGACATGACGATTAATGCTCACTCCCAGCCGAGTATCATGAATCTCCCGAAGTGTCAGGATTAAGATGTGTGTGGAAGTACTCAATCAGAGGCACGCAAAGTTATGCTGCCCTTTGATATTAAATTAGTGATTTTTTGTATCAGTATGCAAAATTCACCCAAAATTGATTGATTTTGCGGCAACCCGCAAAATTCAGTTCTTTAACCTAATTTATCAATTTGCAAAAAATTAGGTTTTTGCGCCCTGCGCAATATCTCGAACCCTATTGGTCGAGACCAAGCCTAGGTAAGCTAAGAAATTAATCCGCCATGGACTAGTAGGAGCAATCCTACCAAAAATCAGAAAGCATGAAATAAAAGAGGAGCTGCGGCAAATAGGAGCAGCAACAAGAGGAGGCGTGGCCGCTCCACATGGCTAGCCAGTTCTCCCTAGCAGGCATCACCTGTAGCCAGATGGCCACGCTCCATGTTGCCCTTGCCGGCCCCCTTTCCCGTCGACTAATCAGGTCGCTCTAAATGCTCCACATGCATTTAGAATGAGGCCGGACCCATGCTGATTGCCGACCCCCTTTCCATCGACCAATCAGGTCGCTCTAAATGCGCCTCATGTACTTAGAATGAGGCCGACCCCATGCCACTTGCCGACCCCCTTTTCCCATCGACCAATCAGGTCGCTCTAAATACGCCACATGCATTTAGAATGAGGCCGGCCCCATGCTGCTTTCCGGCCCTCTTTCCATTGACTAATCGGGTTACTCTAAATGCGCCACACGCACTTAGGATGAGGCCTTCCCCATGCTGCTTTCCGACCCCCTTTCTATCGACCAATCAGGTCGCTCTAAATGCACCACATGCATTTAGAATTAGTCCGGCCCCATGCTGCTTGCCGGTCCCCTTTCCATCTACCAATCAGGTCGCTCTAAATGCGCCACACGCACGTAGAATGAGGCAGACCCCATGCTGCTTGCCGGCTCCCTTTCCATCGACCAATCAGGCCGCTCTAAATGCGCCGCACGCACTTAGAATGAGGCTGGCCCCATGTTGCTTGCCGGCTCTCTTTCCATCGACCAATCAGATCGTTCTAAATGTGCCACACACACTTAGAATGAGGTCGTCCCCATGCCGCTTGCCGGCCCCATTTCCATCGACCAATCAGGTCGCTCTAAACCCGCCACACGCATTAAATAAAGCCAAACCACGCCAACACCTAGTGGTCGTCGCGTCAACATAGCCACACACTAATTACGGCTTTTACATGCCAATCCCTAATTTGGTCAAGACCACTATGCCGTCCCTAGTTAGTTGGTTAACATTGAACGGTGTTTTCAGCTTTCAACATTATAAGGTTCAAAATTTGTACCATCTTTATAATTTTTCCAAGTTGGTTGTGAAGTAATTTGTTCCCTTAAATAAAGTTAAGGAAAAACGAATTCTCGATAATTGACTTGTAAAACCACTATATTAATTAGCTTCTTCCATTTCCAATGCAAGTCAAAAAGTCAACTAGTGAAACGAGAAACGCTTATTGATAATTAAAAGAGTCGATTATTCAAAGTCTCGCCTAAAAAAATCATATATGCGGGGCATTTTTTGACCCCAACATGTAAATAAGTTTGAGGGGACGGCTTTTGTATAGTTTTTGTGGCTGGTCTTGAAGAAATTTTGAAAGAAAAGAGAAATTCTTACCGGTACGCACCCTAGTTTAATAGGAATGCCAAATTTACCTAGTTTAATTGGGCCCTAAAAACCAATTAGGGGTCTCACCCATTTTATTTGTATCGTAAATTTTTCAGGAGTGTATTAAAATTTTGTGAAAATACTAATTTACCCTTCACTAAAAAAAATCTTAAAAATCTATTAACCCTTATTCCTAAGTCCCAATTCATTTCTAGTTCTAAACAAAAAAAATCACTCCGTCCCCTCTCATCCTCTCGACTCTTGTCTTCTCCTCCATTAACGACTCCAAGAAAAAAAAAGTCTTGACCCGAAAAATTTCAGTTACAGTAAAAGGGTCGTCAATTCGACAAGCCTAAACCCTAACGATTTTTCATATCCATGTAGAGACCATAAAAAATCGTTAGGGTATATGATGATCAAGATAACGACCATATTTCTGGTTTTCATATTTTCTACCCTAGATTAGAGTCGTTAACAGAATATAGAAACCTATGACGATCCTCTATGAATGACCTTTTTTTACAGGTCAACGACCCCAGGTGAAAAACAAACAGCCTCTCTGTCCCAAAAATTTTCAGAGTCGTCTTGGTATAAACACACAAAATAACGACTCTTTCTGACCCAAGCTAAGAGTCGTCAGGGTAAATCATATTACCCTGACGATTTTTCATAACCTGGAAAAGTTGCAGGTTTGAGTCGTCATTTTTGGTGTCAATTGACGACTTTATAGAGTCGTTGGGGTATACATCCCTCGACATTAACGACTCTTTCTCTGTGTTGTGACATATATCCAATCCGCGGGAGAATTTAATATAATCTTACCATCAATACAATCATCTTTATTGCTTGAACCTTCCCCTACTTGAATTGTTCATTTCTAAAAACCCTAAGTTTTCCTCTAAAACCTCCTCCTCTTCTTCTCAACTCACAAAAACACAAAAACAAAGAACACGAAAAAAAAATGATTCTAAAATCTGATTTTAATCTAACATAATCTAACTACACTAATTAATTTAATTTAATTAAGTTTTAATACTAATTATTCAGGAGTAGTTTAGCCGTTTAAAAATATTTTGGTTAAGGAGTGACTCAATATAGGTTTTAATGACTTTTTTGTCCTCAAGTGGCAGACCCCTAATTGGTTTTTAGGGCCCCAATTAAACTAGGCAAATTTAGGTTCAATAATTCATTTGATGGCTAAACAGATATATTCTCTCGTTAAACGGATATATACCGTATTACCATGTACTTACTCTATCCGGCAGGGCTCATGCCTATACAAAAATTTACCTCCCGCTTCTTAGTCCTAGTACTACATATCCTACAGAGGAAGAATCAAATCAGGTGAAAGGACAACAGCAGGTTCTTATATTCTCACAAAAGTCAATAAAGTTGGAATGGAATGGAATGGTGGAGTCGAGATTAAGACAGAAAACGATTGGACATAACTAACTTGCCATTTCCATATTTGAGGTTTCCATTTTTGCGGTCAAAGCTACTTGTACTACGCTTGAGTGACTGCTATCTCTCTCTCCGACTTATTATTGTTATCTGGTGACCTAGTTAGTTCACGGATGATTTTCACAGCGGTTGTCTTTTTGAGCGAAAAAGTATTTGCTTGATTACGATTTAAGAGTTTTAACCACTTTGTTAACTATGTAGCACTGGACTATTAGGATCCGTGTTTGTGCATGAAGTTAGCTTAGCAGCTCTAACCACCCAGCCAAAAGAACTGATGGATCTCTCCGACCACTCTTTTTCTTTTTCAATTAAATTCTTTGTTTTTTGTTATAATTATCAGGAGAAGTGAGTAAAGATTTCATTATCTTTTTTTTTTTCGATCGAATACTCATGATCTCTCTCTCTCACACACATGATTAGATAGGGTCCTATCCATGATGCCCTGCTTAATAAAGAACCTAAGTAAGAGTCTGTTTTAAGCCATAATTGACCGGATATTTATGGCATGACATCTTTTGTATGTCTGTTCCTAAATTGGTAAGTGCGTTTTGGAACTTCCAAGTTGTAGTTGTTGCCCGCCCCTCTTCTTGTTCTTCTTCTTGAACTTTTTTCTTTTTGGTTCCTAATTTTTCTTTTTGGTTCTTAAACTAGAAAACTAGAGGTAGAGGTCACTTACTTAATCGGCTGTTCGAACCAGAGAACATATTTATTATGCTAAAGGTGAACATGAGGTATAATGGCCAATCATCCACTAGCTAGTTTTGTTGGTGGGACCATACAGAGCATCTTACGAGTTGTGATGATCATCGCATAAACAACAAAAGTCTCCTAAATCACAGCGGGGGCTATTTATACCCGCTTGCGCCAGCACTTTAACCAGTTGGGCAAACAAATTAAGGAAGGATAACATAACGATATGTAATTGTGAAGCCGCAAAAGAAAAGATGTGTACTCATCATTGCTAAAGGATGATGCCAAATGTTTCTTATGGAATGAAATACTTATGGTTTGATGAACAGAAAAAACACCTTAAACTCTCCGGTACCTATCGTTTGGCCTAAGACACATACTCCTCTCCACCTAATTAGCAAGTCACCATATGATTCGTGAATATAACGATATACAAGTTATTCGTGTACTTTACAAATTAACCCTGATCAATAATACACGACCTATATAAGCTTTCCGAATTATTTGTTCAATAAGTCATTTATTTGACTTTGAATTTATTTTCTTCTTCTTTGATAAAAGTGGATTAAAACTTTATGAATATGAAAGAAAAGAAGCTACTACCTGAAACAAAATCTAAGGCCCACAATCACAACCATGCATCAAATAGTTACGGTCCACTACAGAATTCCAGTGTAAAACTAAATCCCTAAAAGACTGGTACCTAAACCAATTTGGTATGGAGCCCTATTGAAATATAAATCCTCTAGTCTCTATTATAAGTTCATTTCGGTCTGTTCTTGTCTTTTTCCCATTACCCCCTTGTTTCTCTCAGTCCACAAGGCTAAACAGAAGGGACTATACTTTTGAAATCAAAATTTTTTCATTTCTACATTGTTAATCTCAAATTGTTCTTTGATTGTCAGTTTATGCATCCAATCCGAGCTCATCCTTGTAGTGAAATAATCTTATATGTCCATTGAATGCTAACAGGTAAGTGGCAAGTAATCTGTGACGGACCGAAAAATTACTCCTGTGGCCTCTAGTCACACATGACAAAATTCTCCAGTGTGTCAGTTGTAAACGCAGTAGAAGAGCCTTAAAACTTCTCTTCTCACCAGGAAAATACATATTCTCCTTTACAAGCATGCTTCAAAAGCATGATGCCTTAAACACAACTTCCACAATCGTTCCAACTCACCCTTGTTCTGCGAAGGGTGCAAGACCATAAAGGCTAAAGATTATGCATATTGCATGAATCGATGAATTTCAAGTGCTGTCCAGGCATAAGGCATGCCTTGGACTTGCACATAAGCCATTGTAATCCTTTTCCCGGATTCCTCACTTTTCTTTGGCATTGAGCTGAAAGCGTGCACTGATCTTGCTCGTCCCAAGGGTGCATTAGTCAGGCTCACATCGTAATTTTATTGCATCATTCATGTGATGCAGGTGGATTATGCAAGCTCCCCTAACCTGCATACCGGTTTATCTTCTTTCTTAGGTAGTGCCCAATTCACAATTGCTGCATGTATAAGTCGAATAACTTGATATGAAGTATGAGCATATAAGGAAATGGACTAAAACTTACCTCATCAAGTATGATAACAATCATCCCTTGCATCACATTACCGAGCTACATGATATGAGTTACCATAATGTTGCAATCACCTCGCAATTAAATGATATGAACAACAAGGTGCTAGACCACCAATAGTGCAACTCATTGTGGATTCATATGTACCCTTCTCCGTACCTTGAAGGGATCAGTAACGAATTGTAGTTCATCAACATCGGGACAAACAACTAAATCCAACTCGTGTTGCAAGGCCAAAACCTATACGGACTAGAGACTTTTACAAATGATGTGCAAGAGTTTGCATCATTGGCATTTCTTTCGTTTCGCACCACGGTGGTGCATTATTAGTTTCACAATGCTACAACGATGATGCCTAACCATCATGAGCCTCTCTTGAGTAAGCAACACGTTGCCACCATATATGCTTTACCGGCTACGTTTTGAAGCTTATCGGCGCATCCTCCTAATGCACCTTCAACCAACTACCCCTACCTATAAATGTCTATTAAAATTTATACAGATTAAAGTTGGGGTGCACTATGCTTGCTTCACTATTCATGGTCGTTGTGGGTGCACCCTTGGGTAATGCACCATTATGGTGGTATTTCCAGTTCTGGCCTGATTCCCAACTTGAATATTGCACCATGGTGACATCATATCTCTCTCGGCTAGCCTCGCACTGGCATGATACACCATGGTGGCCGCAATATCGTACTTATCCAGCCTTCCACTGGTATGATGCACCATGGTAGTGCAACTTCTGTTCTGGACCAACATGCCCTTAACGCGCAACAAAAGCTTTGAGATGAAACTTCATCTCATGTAAATGACGCATGTTTGAGCATATGCCATGCGTAAAATGTGGGTGTTACATAATCTACATCGTCTTACTGACATTGCAAAATTAGCAGTTGGATTCTTCAATATCACAACCCCTCTTATTTATACTACAAAAAAATGTAGCTATTGCTACACCATATATTGCCACACCTTCAATATAGGTGTGATGAGTGCCAAATATTGTATATATCTATCCCTTTTTGTTGGCATTTAACTCATCTTTTATGCATTAATTCTACATTTTATCCCATATTCTGTATTTTCATTGTTTTCAAGAATAAATATTTTTATTAATTAATTTTGCATTTTTAGGTAATAAATAAAGTTCGGATGAGTCGCGGAGCGAAAAGAGCAGAAAAGTAGTGAAAAGCCGGGAGAAATTACGCAAGGAAGCCGCGAAGAATGGTGCGCACAACCTCATTTTCTACACACAAAAGCGCCTCCGTTCTCAGCCATCAGATCATTTCTCAGAAGCATCCGACGGTCGCTCCTTGCTGATCATCAAAATCTGATGTCTCTGCCGAGCACCACAGCGCTGAAATTCCAAGCCTTCAGATTAGATGGTAGTTGAATCCAACGGTCGCTCCCTTGCTGTGCATCAAAGTTTGATATCTCCGCCTAACACTACAACACCTAACTCCATCTGTCATCGTTGATTTTGTTGTATCATATAATCCAACGGTCGCTCATCGCTTACCTCCGCATCACCGTCCGATCTACCTACCATCTCCATATCCCACGGCTCATCCTCGCTGTTCATCCGACTCGATGGATCCGCCTAACACCCTAGCAACCGAGCCTATACCACCTACCCAAACACTCCCTTTCTCCCATTCTATCGAGCCCTCCTCCTCCACCCACTCCTCTGCAGAAACCACCATCACCCTGCCGCACCACCATCACCACCACCACCTTCTCCACCTGCTCTGACTCCATCACCAACTCCTCTACCAACACCCCACCTCCACCATCATCACCCCCTAACTATCTAGCCCCCTATTCCCTCAATCTCTCACGTTTCTTCCCTGAAACCCTAAGCGTGAGAGATTGATGAAGTAGGTGACCTAGAGATGAAATTGAAGCATGGGAATTACGCAAGGGAAGCAGAGAAGACATGGGTCGATGCTAATTGAAGAGAAATCGCATCAAAGAAGGTAAAATCTGAAACCCTAATTTCTCTGCCAAATTAGGTATTTGGGAAATTGTCCCCAATTTTCAATTGAAAAAGCATGGAGAAGAACAGAGAAGATATGGGTATGGCCGAATTAGGTGAATTAGGTGAGAAATCCCAATTATTTTAATGTTTGATTTTAGGAAAATTTGGTATGAACCCTAAACTGAAATTGGGTATAAATATGGGTGTGGGTGTGTTGTAAACCTTATGTTGGGATTAGCCCACATCCAGGACTTTCATGTCCTGTTAGTTTCATTTCAATTTCAATTCATGCACTGTTAATTTTAGTTCAACTTTAGTCCACAGTTCAATTTTAAGTGTTATAAAATCTTGTCAATTTCAGTTGTGATGTTTGTAGTGTTTAGAAGTTCAGTTTCATGTTCATGTTGTATTCCTGTTATGCTTGTCTCCTGTTATTTATAGTTTTGTTCATTGTTAGTCAGTTAGTCCTGTTAACTTGTGTTGTTGCTCACTGTTAGTATCAATGTTCCTGTCATGTTTGTTTTACTGTCATTTGAAGGAATGCTAGGCTAGATTTCTTAGAAGCTTTGTGTTGATTGTGTAATGGAAGAAATCAGTGCTTAAAGCAAGCTGATTTTCTTGCCATTCTTGTTGTATGCTTAGGTTGTAGTGTTGATTGTGCATTGGGAGAAGCTAGTGCTTATAGCAAGCTAGTTTTCAACCCATTCTATAGGAATGCCTGTATTCTTGCCTTAGTATTGCTTCTTGTCAGTTTCTTTATCACCCCTGCCCTTGGCCTTAGGCCTTGGTCCATTTTTGTTTTGTTTTTGCCTTGCTGTTTCTTCCCTGCCCTGCAACTCTGTTGCTTCTCCTGTTTGCATTGTCTTTACTGCTTCAGCAGCTGCAGCTGTTACTGCAACTCTGTTGCTGCTGCACTACTGTGCATTTTCCATTGCTTGCCCCTGCAGCACTTGTGCTGTATTGCTCTTGTGCACTGCTTGTGCTTCACTGCTGTTTCCCCTGCTGCAGCTCTGTTGCACTGCATTGCTGTGCATTTTCTGTGCTGCTGCCACTTCTCCTGGTGTGCTGCTACTGGTGCCTGCTGCACTGCTACTTGCCTCTCTGCAGCTGCTGCTGCCAATCATCTTTCTCTGAGCTCTTGCACTTCTGCTGCTGTGCATTGCCTCCCTTCCACTGCTGCTGCCTTCCATGGCCAAGCCAAAGACTGCTGCTTCAACTGAGCCCAAAAGCTCAGTTCACTCTCAATCCTTTGAATTCCATAGTAAGCCCAAAGCCTAACTCAGTAACCAAGCCCAGAGCATAACTTGGGCTCATCAGCAGACCAAAATCAAAGCCCAGTTGTTTAAGACCAAAGCCCAAACTCATTAAGGCCCAATCCAACTTAACTGTGGGCTTAATCAAAAGCCTAAGTTTAAGGCCAAAGCCCATTTGCACTTCAAAGACAAACTGAGCCCATGCTCAGTTCATTTTAACAAGCCCATTAGCACTTTAAGCCCAACACTTCCAAAGGGCTTCTAAGCCCAAAGCAAATTTAGGAACCCAATTAGCTAAGACACATTTCCGAAACACACCCGATCTCTGTGGATCGACCCGTACTTGCACGAGCTACAACTGACGACCGTGCACTTGCGGTTATAATTTGTAGGACCTTTTAGATGCCTACCAAGTTTTTGGCGCCGTTGCCGGGGATTGGTGCTGTGTTTTATCTGTGTTTTTCTTAGCTATTTTGTATTTCATTTCATAGCATTTGCATCTGCATCTGCTTCATTTCATTTGCTGTTGGACCTGCTGATTCTGAACCTGTTTTTCCTCTGCTGGGACGCCACCAAGGAAAAGAACCAAAACCCAACTGGGTTTTTGCAACAATATCAGAGCAGCTGGGCTGTGCTAAAAAGGTAAGCCTAAACCCATTCCATTTGAGAGAACCCAACCTGTGGGCTTCCAAATTTTTAATTGTGGGCTTGTAATAATTAACCCAATTTTTTTGGGCTTTTTATTTTTTTATTTTGGGTTTGTAATAATTTATTTGTGGGCTTGTATTTATTTTTTGTGGGCTTGTTTAAATTCTTTCATTGGACTTGTATTTTGAACTCTGGGTTTAAACCCAGCTGAGCTTGTAAGCATCAATTGGACTTGTATTCCACTCGAAAGTGGACCTCGAAACCAAAGTTTTAAAACAAACGTCGGGCCTTAACCAACTGGGCCAAATTAAACTTTCAAAATTAAAACTTAGTGTTTCGTGGGCCGCAGCCTTCCATCCATTTCATTAGAGGCTTGCACAGTGGGCTTGCTCCCATACAAAAACCAAATTTTATTTTATTTATTTAAAAAAAAAAAAAAAAAAAAAAAAAACCTTTTGTTCCTTTTGTATATATTTTGCTAATCCAATTTGATCTCGGCTAAAATATGTTGGATTTTTGCCTTGAATAACGGAGTTTTAATTCTGCTTTCGCCGAAATCGGGTATTCTCTCTCCTTTTACTCTACTCAGCATGTCCCTTTCCATATGTTGCATTTTAATTCTTTCCATATTTTGAAACATTGAGGACAATGTTTAGTTTAGGTTTGGGGGTATAGAGTAGATACCATGATAATTTGCCATAATTGAAAACAAACTCCTTCTTTTTGAAAAAAATTGAAAAATTCCAAAAACAAAAATTGAAAAATCAAAATTCTAAAAAAAAATTAAAAAAATTGAAAAAAAAATCATAAAAATGGAGCTCATTTACCTTGAAATGTTGACTCTTGTGCAAATATGTATTTTTATTAGGAGTCTTAGTCTAGATATTTAGGCACCCTGATTCTAGCACAATTCACATAGTGATAAGAAATTTGCACGCGCACGATCTACCAATACATGTATGGCCTCGATCTTCAAGGTGTTGGATAGGAAGTTACGATTGCCAATCACTTTAGAATACTGAACGAAACTTGACTAGCTTGTTCTTTGGTTGGTTGGGATAGAAGGTGGAGGTTACATTAAGAAAGACAACCATCGAATTTAACTAGGTGCATCAAAAAGGGCTACCTCTTGCAAAGTGTCATGTAATCTTTTGTTTCTTTTTGTTATGTATCAAAAGTGTATCAGTGCTTTAAAAAAAAAAATACAAAAAATACAAAAAAAAAATCAAGTATTTATCAATTCCATCATCTCTTGTTCAAAAAATAAAAAGAGAGAATAGTCAATGTAAATAAGAGTCATGTAATTAGTCATCTTTTGTTGTTTCGTTGTAATAAGCAAGGAGGGTGTATGCCATTGATGTACAACGCGAGAAATTGTGAAATACCTCCAACTCATTCACAATTCTCGTAAAGTCCGGACAGCTAGCTAGATTTCGACCTCAGTTCTTAGCCTGAGAAACTATCTCTTGGTGATTAGTAGTCATGACTTCAGATCTTTCTTTACACATGTGTAGATACACTTTACACTCTTATCACATGTCTTTATTTGTTATCAGTGCTAGGATTGTGCCTTCGATAGCTAGATTGACATCTCCATTTTGCTGTGAGCTTAAACTGTTTTGCACATGTCACGTTTGATGGAATCTGAGCTTATATTTTGTCCTTAGGTTTTGTAGGCACACCTCTGGTAAACCTTCACGAGACTTCAACTCGTCCACTAGGGACACTTAGTGGTTTAAAAGGCTTAGTGCATACGCTAAATGCATTCGAGAGACCAGCGACAGTGGTATAGTTAGGATTTCCTTAGTTTTGTTTTACTTGAGGACAAGTAAAATTCAGGTTTGGGGGTATTTGATGAGTGCCAAATATTGTATATATCTATCCCTTTTTGTTGGCATTTAACTCATCTTTTATGCATTAATTCTACATTTTATCCCATATTCTGTATTTTCATTGTTTTCAAGAATAAATATTTTTATTAATTAATTTTGCATTTTTAGGTAATAAATAAAGTTCGGATGAGTCGCGGAGCGAAAGAGCAGAAAAGTAGTGAAAAGCCGGGAGAAATTACGCAAGGAAACCGCGAAGAATGGTGCGCACAACCTCATTTTCTACACACAAAAGCGCCTCCGTTCTCAGCCATCAGATCAGTTCTCAGAAGCATCCGACGGTCGCTCCTTCATAGATCATCAAAATATGATGTCTCTGCCGAGCACCACAGCGCTGAAATTCCAAGCCTTCAGATTAGATGGTAGTTGAATCCAACGGTCGCTCCCTTGCTGTTCATCGAAGTTTGATATCTCCGCTTCACACTACAGTACCTAACTCCATCAAGTACCGTTCATTTTGTTGTATCATATAATCCAACGGTCGCTCATCGCTTACCTCCGCATCACCGTCCGATCTACCAACCATCTTCGCATCTCGCAGCTCAGAGTCACAGAACATCAAAACTAGATACACCTGCCTTACACCCTAGTGACCGAGCACCACCCACCTAACCAGACACACCCCCCTTCTCTCCCAAACCATCGAGCCATACCCTCTCCACCATCTTCTCCACAGCAGAACCATGTCCTGCCACCGTCTTCTTCACCTCCACTGCCACCACCACACCGCCACCAAACACCACCATACCACCAACTCTCTATTCTACCTAAACCCATCACGTACCATCCCTTTAATCATCATTTACAACATCAATTTCTCATCTCTCTGCCTAAAACCCTAGGTGAGAAATTGGTGATATATATGATGATTAAAGCATCAATTGGAGGCGTGGGAAGCATCAGGAGACTAAGGAGAAGCATGGGTCGAAGTCAGTAGCAGTTTTCAGAGATTAGGTATGGATTGATTTTATTTCTTATAAACCCTAATTTCATAATTTGGGGATAATTGGGGGAAAGTGATTGAATGTATAATTAGAGGCATGGGTCGACGTATTAGGGCTGTTGTCAGTAGGTTAGGTGAGTTAATTTCACTTTTTGGGTGAAACCATAACTTCACTGATTTCTTTTGGGTAGAACCCTAATTGTGCTTGTGGATATAAATAGCACTGTGGTGTGTTGTAATAGTTATGCTTGGAATAGCCAGCATCCAGGACTTTCATGTCCTGTTAATCTTTTCAATTTCAGCTCAAACTCATTTCTGTTCATGTGTGTTAGTTTTAATTTCATGTATTTTCATATCCTGTTTAAGTTACTGTTAAGATGTTGGGATTAGCCCACATCCAGGACTGCTAAAGTTCTGTTAATTCTCTTGTCCTGTTGAATTTTCATGTTTCAGTTAAATGTGCTAGTAGTTAATTCTCTTGCTGTGTTTTGTTAATTTCTTGCTTTGTTCTGTTATATGTTAAATGTTCTGTTAATTTCTTGCTCAGTTAGTATGTTCTGTTAAATGTTCTGTTATAAATATGTTAAATGTTCTGTTATTGTTAGTTCAGTTAGTTGTATCCTGTTTAGATGTTGCTCACTGTTAGTATCAATTCACTATCATGTTTGTTGTTGCTTTGTCACTGTCAATTTGAAGGAATGCTAGGCTAGGTATCTGTGAAGCAATGTGCTGATTGTGCAATGGCAAGAAATCAGTGCTCATAGCAAGCTGATGTTCTTGCCATTCTCCCTGTATGCTTAGGTTGCAGTGTTGATTGTGCATTGGGAGAAGCTAGTGCTTATAGCAAGCTAGTTTTCAACCCATTCTATAGGAATGCCTGTATTCTTGCCTTAGTATTGCTTCTTGTCAGTTTCTTTATCACCCCTGCCCTTGGCTTAGGCCTTGGTTCATCTTGTGTTGTTTTCTGTTGCTGTTTTTCATCTTGTTTTGTTTTGTTTTGTTTTTGTTCACCCTGTTGTTGCTGTTTAGTTTTTCCATTGCTTTTGTTCTGTTGCTTCTCTTATTCCATTTGCTCTGCAACTCTCTTGTTTTGCTTTCCATTGCTTGTACATTCTATTTGCTGTCCCCTGCTGTGTGCTCTCTTGTGCTGCTGTGCAGCTCTTTCTTTGCACTGCTTGTGCAGCTGCCCTGCCAAGCTGCTGCCACTCTTGCTCCTGCTGCTTGTGCTGCTACTTCTTTTCTTGTTGTGCACTTGCCTTGCTGTGCACTTTCATCTGCTGCACTGCTGCTGCACTGCTTGTGCAGTTGCTACTGCTGCTACCACTTCCACTGCTGTCAAGCTGCTGCTGCTCTTGTTGCTGCCTTGTCTGTTGCTGTCAGGCTGCTGCTACCCTGCCACTCCTTCTCCTGCAGCCAACTGAACCCAAGTTCCAATCCAACTGAGCCCAATTCAAATCAGTAAAGCCCAAAGGCCCAGACTCTTTACTAAAACAAAAGCCCAAGATCTAGACAACTGAGTCCAAAGCCCAAATTCATTAAGGCCCAATCCAATTCAATTAATTGTGGGCTTAACCCAAAAGCCTGAACTCACTGTAAGGCCTAAGCCCATTTGCACTTCAAAGATAACTGAGCCCAAGCTCAGTTCATTTTAACAAACCCATTAGTACATTAAGCCCAATAGTTCCAAAGGGGTATTCTAAGCCCTAAGCAAATCTAGGAACCCAGATAGCTAAAACACTTCCGAAACACACCCGATCTCTGTGGATCGACCCGTACTTGCACGAGCTACAACTGACGACCGTGCACTTGCGGTATTACTGTAGGCCCGTTTTATTCACGCATCATTTTTACACACATCTCCTGGCCTACCAAGTTTTTGGCGCCGCTGCCGTGTGCTCTCTTGTGCTGCTGTGCAGCTCTTTCTTTGCACTGCTTGTGCAGCTGCCCTCCACTCTTGCTCCTGCTGCTTGTGCTGCTACTTCTTTTCTTGTTGTGCACTTGCCTTGCTGTGCACTTTCATCTGCTGCACTGCTGCTGCACTGCTTGTGCAGTTGCTACTGCTGCTACCACTTCCACTGCTGTCAAGCTGCTGCTGCTCTTGTTGCTGCCTTGTCTGTTGCTGTCAGGCTGCTGCTACCCTGCCACTCCTTCTCCTGCAGCCAACTGAACCCAAGTTCCAATCCAACTGAGCCCAATTCAAATCAGTAAAGCCCAAAGGCCCAGACTCTTTACTAAAACAAAAGCCCAAGATCTAGACAACTGAGTCCAAAGCCCAAATTCATTAAGGCCCAATCCAATTCAATTAATTGTGGGCTTAACCCAAAAGCCTGAACTCACTGTAAGGCCTAAGCCCATTTGCACTTCAAAGATAACTGAGCCCAAGCTCAGTTCATTTTAACAAACCCATTAGTACATTAAGCCCAATAGTTCCAAAGGGGTATTCTAAGCCCTAAGCAAATCTAGGAACCCAGATAGCTAAAACACTTCCGAAACACACCCGATCTCTGTGGATCGACCCGTACTTGCACGAGCTACAACAGACGACCGTGCACTTGCGGTATTACTGTAGGCCCGTTTTTCTGCGCATAATTTTATACCCTTTTAGAAGCCTACCAAGGTGTTGCAAAAACAAATTTCTAGCCGCAGTACTTTTCAGCTGCAGCTAAAAGCTATATTTTACTGCTGCAAAAATGAAAATTTTGCCACACAACTGTGCCAACAATATGAAAAGAGTGTGGCAAAAGAGTATAATCTCTTACTGCAGCAATAAAGATTGGGTGCAACAATAGACTTCTTGCTACATAGGTTATCGCGACACTAGTAGTGGTTTATGCCATAACCATTGGGTGCTGCAATATATTAAGTTTCTTGTAGTGTTAGATGTTCTACATAAGGGATAATATTCTAAACTGCAAGCCAAACAAATACTTGTGCTTTATGAGGAACATGTTTTCACCATGTTTGACTTTAAACTTGATAAGACTCCCAAAATTTTTCCATTCATCTAATTTCCCTAAATATTTTAAGAAAAAAATCCTGGCTAAGGGATTCAAGCCAAATCATTGCGACGTTTCGTTGTTTATTATATTTTTATATATTTTTTATTTATATCAATATACAATAGTTCCATATAAGATCATGCTAAGGCATATTTTCTTATAATTTAATGTATACGTAGTTGTTTTCGTCAAATTCATAATACTCTAAAATAAATTATACACGTATATTTGTTGTTCTGAATTATCTCTGAATCATCAATTGTTGACCGAATAATGGCCTAGGCCGATTAGCTAGTGATTATCTACGAATAATCACTATAGATAGTAATATCGAATAATACTTGATTCTCCCGAACTTTCCTTGTAACCGAATGGTAATTAACTAGGCTCTCAACTTGTCAAAATGCAATATTAAGGTAATCCTCGGCATCAACTATTGTCCGACTTTATCTTGCATCTTCACATAGTTTCATGACATTCCCCGTTACGTTCACATATGTAATTTGGTATTTTTATCTTAGATTTGATCGAACTTATAACTAATTTTGACTTTGAAAATTACTGAACATTGATGCAACATCATAGGAAGAAAACCAAAAAAGATAGAGTTTTATGCATAAATATACATACATAACATATGTTCTTTATATTCATTAAAGTGAGTTTATTTGATGTCCATATATCATGTGGTTTAAAGACATTAATTAAAGATCATGTCGGGTGTTTTGACAAATAGACAGATAATATTTGTGGAGACAAATTTATGATGATTAATCAATTAACTCTTCTAAATAGATCGAGAAATCTGGACTCCATCAGATCCGATTCTTACCGATTTGGTTGACGGCTCGTGTCCCATTCCCTAGGCTAGCATGATGCCGATTTATTATTTACCGGTTTTGGGAGAGTTCATTTTTATCATTCCATAAAGCATTCTTGTTAATCAATTCAATCTCGGCTAAAGCTTTAATTTAATAGTGTAGTAGTTTTATTTTTTTTCTTCTGGGTTTGTGAGAGCGGTATGACTAATATTTGGGTTCTAAGTTTTGATGTGACTCTTGCAGGAATAGGGAGAGTAGATTCTGACATACCTATTGAAATAATCTTAACAAAAGCTTGGTTTATTTGGAAGGAGAGATGTAATAGAGTTTTTGAACATAAACAACAAACTAAGATTCAATTAGGATTAGAAATACAAAGATTTATAGACTTCTGGTACAAGGGTAACTTGCCCTCAAGACACTTCCCTAAAGAAAAACTGAAGATACAAACTTGGTCTTTGCTTAATAGGTCTCAGTTCAAACTTAACATTGATGCTGCATGGAGTTCTATAGATTTACCTACAGGTTTTTCTTTAATTTTGAGGAATGATGCAGGGGACTTCGAGATTGGCAGGGCAGGATCTTTCACAGCCTCTACCCCTGAAGAAGCGGAAGCCATAGGACTATTACAAGGAGCATACTGGGCAGTTGAAAAGGGTTTGTCAAATTTCACAGTTGAAGGAGATTGCAAGAATCTGTTTGATTACTTAAATGGGAAAGATTCTCAAATAAGTTGGCAAAACAGATTGATTATGAATGAAGTCCAGGAAAAATTTAATCAATACCAGAATTTTTTGGGTTTTTATTTAGTTCGTAGGACTGCAAACAATGTGACAGATGTTTTAGCCAAAAAAGCAAAATCTTTTAAGAATTTTTTAAATTGGAGGGTTGTTCCTCCTTCTTGTATTAATCAGGCGCTGCCAGTAGATAAATCAAATGTTAGGGGCGTTTTCAACAACCTAACATTAGATAGCTCTACTATTTGTTTTGTAAGGGATCCTAATTCCCTAAGTTAGTTTTTTGCATTATTAACTTACAAAAAACAAAAAAAAAAGTTTTGATGCGACTTTGTATTCAGGTCGTGAGTTTGTACAAGTTAATGTTTAGGTTCAGTTAATAACCATTTATACTTTATTAGCTCGATCCCAACTCTCTCGGCATAATAACAATGGAATGCAATACATAATAATTTATGTACACTATAGGCAAACTGGATGGAGGTATTGTCATTACGACACGGGTTAACCAAGTCATTCTTGGTATACACTTCTGAACTGCATTAACCATACACCATGAATGGGGCATCTTGGCCGAATCGAATCCATAGTGGTGTTGAATTTTAATTTGACAGAAAACTAACGTAATATATTGATTAACTAATAATTAGTCATCACAAGCATAAGTCCAGGAATTAGATTAATTATATATGTGCTATCGAATAAATTGCAAAGAGGCATTACGGAACAAATACATAAAATTATAAAATTAATGGAAGAATTAGTAGTTTATTGATGGTGTCTATTTTGGTCACTCCAGTCTGCACATTTATTTTCTTGAAAACAAATGCATGAAATTTTGCCAACTCCAAACTGAAATGCAAAAGGTTTTGAATCGATACCCTATATACTCTGCAATTCTGCTTTGAACCAAAAGAAGACCTCCCTATACTAGATATAGAAAATATTCCCAAGTGTTCTCATTCTCTCACTTTTTAGTATATTAGTCATTAGTTACCATGTGTGAACGAAAAGATTGATCTTCATAATTTTACTTTGTTTATGAGGTTAATCAATATTTCAATTAGAGTTATCCTTTGAACACGTGGGACCTAATTAACACTTTGCCCGGGCTCAAAACCATCTTAAATACCTCCATCATCCAAGAGCAATGACTCACAAAACTCTCCCTCTTTTAGACAAGCTTTAAGAGATTTGAGTTGATCATTAGGATCTGCTCAGCAACAAGCAAGTGTTTTAGCTCTATTAACAGAAATCCTATATTGATGATCATGGCATCATCGCACCAAACCCTAATGATAGGTATGTTCATTTTTTTGTTTCTAGTATTGCAGCAACACTGTTACTCAGCATCCGCTCGCAAACTAGAATTGCATACCTCCTCCGTAGTTGGAATACCAAAAATCATAAAATCACCTCCAGTTCCTACTATAGATGTTAAGCAAACTTTACCGATCATCCACCGTTCCAAGAAAATTGAGGATGCTTTTCGACCCACATCCCCTGGTCACAGCCCCGGAGTTGGTCATGGAGAACCTCCTGGTCATAAGGTATCACCATAGTGGATAATAAATACCACACTCTCTTTATATATATATGTATGTTACCAATACAGTAATTAGGTATAGTTAAGGTTATCGAGTTTGGGAAAGTGAAGGTGTGCTTGGTTAATCAGTGAAGGGACTGATATATGATGATGCACATGAAATAATTAAGATATATATATATATACAAGCTGTCAAGTCTTGAAGTTATTTGTTTACAAGAACAAGACAGGATGATATGCGTATATCTTTTATAAGAGCCGAAGCTCTGCAACATGAATAAGGTAATAGGTATATTACCACTGGCATGATGAGCTTTAGGCATGCATGGGATATATATGGATCATCATTTTATATATATATAGTAGCTAGCTATTGTGTTTGCAGTAATTTTTAATGTTTTTTTTCTGGCAATATTATTTGAATAATGTTGCTATTGTTGTAACAATTTAAATATGAATATCATGTTTTCTTGTGTTTGAACTATCTCCACTAGATTTGCCACTAGCATTTGATTTTGACAGTTGATATAATTTTTTTTATTATGCATGATTGTGCATACATGTGTATAGTTGCATACTTATGGTTACTTCTTTTTTTTTTTTGCCAACAACCACAAAAGATCGCTAGAATAAGCAGTTACTAATTCCTTCATCCCCATTTGTTCTTAGTTCTCTTCCATCATCAGCATGATTCATGGACACGATTATCTTTGTCTTCGTCTTTCACTCAATTTGTTCTTTTTTTCCTCTTTCACTCAGTATGTTTCCCACTATATTCTCTTTCTACTTCATCTCCTTCTGGTGATTGCTTGTGTACCCCTCTGAAAGCCTTATAGGAATGTCTTCTAACTGTGGACCTGCTGAACATATAGCAACTAATATCGTTCAAAAAAATAATCTTCGAAACTATATCTGGGCATCTTGCAAAGCTAGTTAATTATGTCAGTTCACGCACCCATGAATCAATCTTTTCACAGTTAAAAATCCATTCTTTAATTTCTCAAGCATGTAATTCGATGTTAGAGTCCCTCTCAACCACAGAGATATTTGCTGATTCTGCTTTGGATGATTAGTCAAAGAGATTATCTTAATTAATGCTAATAATAATATTCATCGTCATCAACAACTAATATTGTCTCGTCTTTTTTTAATGATCCAACTGAACTTAATCTATTGTTAAAATATAGTTTAAAACCTCGACCAATTAAATTTGAGATCTCTATGTACTTTTTCTTACCAACCCTCTATCAATTCGACACATCATTCTTGTAAACTGCTTCATGTGATACTTAAACACTCCTGTACACTTAAGTCTGGTCCAAACTGTCCCTAATTAATAGCAACAGTTGGCCAAATGCCCAGAAAACAATAAAACATGGTTGCAGTGGACGGCTAAACTCTTAGGTTGGGTCAAATGGACTGTGTCCATGTAATTTATAAAACAGACACTTATACCACCGACCTATATTTGAAACTAATAATTTTAGAAACCATCGACCATCTTCACCATAGTTTTCGACATCATCTTCATTTACTAGCACAGCATCAACCATCTCCACCATAGTTAATCTTTTTCACCGATTGCAAATCGCCATCAAAACCACAAAGCACAAAACCAACTTGATTAATATCAATCGGCACCACTCCACTGAATTTACCATCATTGGTGATAAAAAATCTTTCTAAACACCCTAATTTCATTAAGGCTTCTCAATGACATAAAAACTAGGATTTTATCTTCCATCAATTTTACAAAGTGAGTACAGAAGAACTTGAATTGAATTTGGATAATCTTAAAACCCGTAAGTTTCCTGAACCAGAGGGTAACTGGTACACCACCAACTTTTTTGTTCGGGAACCTATGTAAAAATTCTTGTACAATCTATACGTTCTGTTACGAAACTGTATCTAAGATTGTTTTAACAAGGTAAACCTAATATTTATCGAAACTGCTCACAAACTGAATTCCAACAAGAATAAGTCTTGTAATCTATAACTCAAGGTAAAAATTCAACAAGAATGAGTCTTGTAAGTTCTTTACAGTTGAGATAATATTATCTAGGTTTAAATACGTACAACTTGTTATATTTTAATTACAAAGATAAAACAATATGATGCGGGAAAAAAAATAACACAGACACTACAGATTTTTGTTAACGAGGAAAACTACAATCTTGTAGAATAACCCCAGGACCTAGTCCAGATCCTAGTTAGTAATTCGTCGAATCGTGAATGTATCCGAACTGAACGAATCTGAATGGTACCTCCGTCCCTGGTACGCGTATTATGTGGGGTGTACGAACTAATCGCGAATAATTCAGATACACGAGTTATTCGGCTAATTAATACGTCCAGCTGGCTTACCCAACTCACTCCCACTCGTTTGTCAACTCGACCGAGTTAGCCTCCCACTCGACCGACTATTTCTTTTTTCTTTTTTTCTTCAAAAATACGTTTGTTAACTCGGCCGACTAAATCTTTTTCTTTTTTTTTTCTCTTTTTCAAAAGGGACTTGTTGTTTTTCACAAATAGGGACTTGTTAACTCGGCCGACTAAATCTTTGGAGAGAATGGATCCCACGTCCTAGAACTTCTTAACTAAATCCTGAACCACTAGACCAACCATACTTTTATGTTATTATGACAAGGTTTTTAATATATATTGTAGATTAAAACTACAAATCATGATGCTCCCACTTGAAACGCTACATTTATATTACTAAATGCATGCCGAATTTCTCAAGCAGCAATCATATCTCAAAAACGAATTATACACGTACGTATGTCGTTCCGAACTACTCCTTGACTGGATTTTTGACCGAACTCAATCTACCGAATCTGTATAATTCCGTACGTATGCAGTCCCGAACTTCTCTTCGTACCCTGAATTGCTAACTAGGGTTCAGATTGAACACTCACTGATTTAAGTTGTTACACCAATTACCTACTACCAGATTTCGGATTAGATGTTATACCTTCTTCAGTTGTATTCGTACACTCTTAGAATTCCTAGCAGAACACCATTTCTCTTTAGGAATTATTCTCTTAAATCTTCTGGTAGTATACCAATTCTCTTTAGAAGATACTCTCGAAATCTTCTGGCAGAACACCAATTTTCTTCAGAAGATACTCTTTACAATCAGAGTTTACGGTTCCGTAACATAATTGATTCTTCTCATAATATCACCTAGAAAAATCTAGAGATATCTTGATCTATCAAAACTAGTATTTATGAAAAACACCTAGCAATACGTTATGTAACTATCAAAGAAGATAGCTTCCTTGTGTTTTACGATCCCCAAGTAAAGTCTTTTGAAATCTCACTCTTGTTCGTGAAGAACAAAGATATGGAAAACAACCTTATGCAACAGACACACAATTTTTTCAAGGGATAGCGAAAAAGTGGGGGTACCAAAATGTAGTATTAACTTTTTCTTATGCAACCTGTATGTACAAACTTAAATACAATTCCGAGAGTTCAACTTAACGAATCTCAATCAAGGGATAATATTAGAGTTATATCTCTTTCTCCACAGATCTTTTATGGTTTGCATACTAGGTATGCGTACCTTTTCGGTGTAAAAACTAACAGATATTTTCCGGTTTGCATACTAGGTATGGGTACCTTCCCGGTTCATGAGTCAACACACTTTTTATGGTATGGATACCGGGTATGTGTACCAAAAAGTCGATGCCGAACTATAGCTATGCGGGTATGTGTACCGGGTACATGTACTGCGGCTCTGGACTTATAACAATTTCCCAGTATGCGAACTATTATGCATAATGTCTTGTATGAAGATTTACAGTAATTCTATATCTTTCTATTAATCGATTTGAAACATTTCCGAATAACATCAATGACACATATCACTGCTCCAGGCTATTTTCAAATAATTAAATATTGAATCATAATTAGGTCATAAACAATAAAAAAATTTAACTATATTTATCAAGTATGAACAAATGTTCTTAATCTTAGCATATTTCGAGAACGATTATCAAGATAAACTTGAATCGAAATTTCTCTTATGCATGTACAGTCTAATTTAGTCATGCTACAATGTATCATAGATAAAAATGTGAAAACCTGAGAAATAGGTGGTTCATTCTTCACTTACCTTTTGTTGATGAAGTTCTCCAAAAGCTTCGGTTGATCTTCGCCTTCAAACGGTAGAACACAGTGATGTCTGTAACTCAACTACACATTTCTATCCTAATCCGAGACTTGACTAAATGTAGACTAAACATCAATATATAGTTTTGATCAACTAAATTGGACAAAAAGCTTCAGATAACAACACTTGTGAGTTCGACCAAGCAATGCTCTAATATAGTACGTTAATCAAAACACTTGGGTTTGATCCCTATAGTTAGGTTCGGTTTCGGAGTTGTACTATATACCAAGTGTATACCTTGTGGTTGCTATTTTCTTGACATTCTCTGTCTATATTAGATCACGCAAGGTATCTGTCATACAGGTTGATATCGAAAAGATTGTGGTATACTTGGTACCCTCGTCATTTCAGAACTTGGTGGATGCCAAATACCTTCAGTTGTTTCAAAATGTCCATGAAGTTAGTAGGTATTTCTGGGGAACTGCTTGTCTTCCCTTTTTAGTTAACAAATTGAGAGAAGCCTCTCGAAAAAAGTATCGTCAAATGGGTGTTAATATAACTCTTCTCCAAGTAAGAAATCTTTGATCCCTCTTGACAATGGTATTGTGGTTTTATATTATAACTTTAAACTGAGACATGATTAGGGCAGTCTTAATTAGTAGTTTTAGATTTGGTTACTTAAATATGGTTGGTAATTATGTAATCATGGACTAATTATGACGTATGTACATAGTATTGGATATACGAATGTTTTCCAGCATTGAGAAAGAGGTCCGTGAAAAATTATACAAAATGGGGTGCATGAGTATCCATTGCATTTCTATCCTTATCAACCACCCAAAAAGAACTTTTTTCTATATTTATCTATCTTATTTAATAAGGACTTTGGAAGTTAAGAAGATACATAACATGGCAAGACACGGGATCAATGCAAGCACTTAACAAAGTATTTCTACCTGTCAAGTACAGATCCTTATATTTCCAACCACGCATTCTAATGTTCATTTTTTCAACAATGTCCTCAAAATTTTTTTCACTTATTCTACCCCACTGAACAGGTTTACCAAGGTACTTACCAGGACTAGAAGCAACTTGAACCTTTAGAACACTTTTCATACCTCTACAAAAGCTTCTGCCAAGGTTACCTGAAGTAAGACAAGTAGATTTATTATCATTGATCCCATGCCCTGTCCAAGAACAAAACTTATCCAAAAGAACTCTGAGATTATCTGCATTCTTATAATTATACTTTAAAAATACAATACTTGGTCAATAAATAAAGAATAAGTAATCATAGAAGCGCCCTCCAACAACAGTAAAACCAGATAAGGATTATTCTTAATACCAACGTTGACAAGCGCCTAGTCAAAATTTCAAGGCATTGAATGAATAAGAAAGGGGACAAAGAGTCTCCTTGCGGAATTCCATTAGTATTCCTAAAACTAGGCTAGGATAACCATTAATGAGAACCTGAAAGGACACAGAAAAAACACATTGCATGACCCAATCTACAAAATTTGATCAAAACCATTACAAAGAAGAACCTCATCAATAAAATCCCATTTAATTCTGTCATAAGCATTGTTTAAATCCAATTCCAACACCATCCATGTTTTTGTCCCTTTCTTAACTTTAAAATAATGGAGAATATCATTACAAAGGACAACAAAGTCAAATAAATATCTATGAGAAATAAGCTTACCAAGCATTGGTCGTCTGATTATATTAGTGATGATTTTGGGAATACTTTTCATGTTAAAATCACACAACTAATATGCCTATATTCTTTAATGAAAATGGGATTGTTTACTTTAGTAATAAGAGCAACAATTGTATTGTTGAGCCTATTATTTAATTGGTTAGTAGCAAAGAAATTCCTCACAAGATTAACAAAACTAAGTTAATCATTATAGTTCTAATATCTAGAATACAAAACACAACTTGGCTAAGTTTGCCTACGTAAGTGGCGGTTCAGATTTGTCCTCACAAGAGATAAATTTAGGAGTGCGATCGTTTTTCATAAGTGATGGTTGTGATTGGGATTAGAAATGCATCTAACGGACAAAATTTATCATGTCATTAAGGTTCCATAATTGTTCATAATAAATACACTATTAATTTGCCATTATTATATTTTATTAAATGTCAAATTAAAAAAGATAATATCTAAATTATTCTACTAATGATGATAACAAATATATTTTTATACTTAGGATTAGTTTGGTATTGCTGCTAGCTTTACAAAACTGCTTTTCCGATGTACGTTACTGTGTCGAGTTATGTAAAAAAACCATTTGATGATAATAAATATATTTTTATACTTAGGATTAGTTTTGTATTGTTGCTAGCTTTACAAAAGTGCTTTTCCGATGTATGTTACTGTGCCGAGTTATGTAAAAAAAGCAATTGAATGGTTGCCGATGTACGTTACTATGCAGAGCTCCGTAGAAAAAGCAATTGAATGGTTGCAAATGATAAACTAAAGCTAAAACTTAATTTAATGGGAAAATATCAGGTTCATCTATGGTTAATGAGAAAATGACAAAAGCAGACGTATCTCTGAAAATTGTTATTTTATTTTATTATGCTTAAAATAGGTAAATTTTCAACTATTAGAGTATATATATGTAATATCAAATTTACTAATTAGTATTATTACTAAAAAGTATTATTTTTCTTAACCACTTTAAAAAAAATCAATAACTGCTTAATATTTATTGTTGATAAATTAAAGTATATTTCAGTGATACGGAATAACATAAAATGTAGTTTGAAAATAAAAAATAATTATCTTTGAAGAATAAAATATAACGAATAAAAATTGGTGATATATAGATTCAAGGATAATTTTTGTCAGTTATAAAAAAAAGATGGGATAGAATTGGAAATAAAATATGAAATTAGGGTGAACTATAGCATTTGCTTTTGAAACTTTTAAAAGCTCATTCTCCTCCACGTTTAAAATTGATAGATTTGGGAAGTGTTTTGCATAAAAAACACTTTATGAAATATTTACCAAACACTAGGATGAAAAAATATTGCTATAAATATGTTTTCAAAGTACATTTTTTAAAGAAAAAAAGCACTACCAAACTTAGTTAGATTGGATAACAATTATATAAGTGAACCATATTGACCGTGGCAAGTATTGATGTCCAGTGAGTAATTTCGCATCGTATCACGTATTTCTTGATAAATGGTTTAACGTTATTTTTATTTAATGATGATGGATAACAGAGTTTATTTTTAGTAGAGCATATTGTTATTAGGTTAAGTACTTAACGATTTGACTTACTAACTAATCATGGTTTTATTATTTTTATGCAACGAATAACCTCACATTTGGAAGCGTAATGTTGTAGAATGTAATGGCCTGACCCTCTAACCATAATGTCCTCACTTATCCACTACGGTCATATGACAATATGGGTTTTTCAATGGTCACCGTTGCGGTCATCCAGCAACAGCTTCTCAGGAGGTCACCCATCCCATGATTACTCAATACCGAACACTCTTAACTATAGATATTTTTTTGCCAATTATGAAGCCAATTATGCTGAAAAGGTCTCGGTATTAGGAAAGGAAAAACCATTACCTATATTCCATTGGATGAATCCTACCTGCCAAGTCGGAGTACTATGATACCACCAACTTAATTTGGAGCCACCCTCGGCTCCGGAATATGTTCAATCCTTGACTCTGGCATTTCTTCTCACTCATGAGACCTTTTACCGACACAACCCGTCAAGCATACTCTTTCACCCTCGACAGGTAACCCGTGGTCGACTATAATACCATTTGACCTGATCCTACGCTACTATTGTCCCCACTTAGTCACTGCGGTTATCTGACAGTGTGGGATTTTCAACTGACACTGATGCGGTCATCCATCAACAGTTTCTAGGATGTAGCCATCCCTAGATTACTCTCGCCCGAGAACGCATAAATACATTGATTTTTTCCAAATCTGGATCCAACTCTGTTGAAAACTTCACAATGTTACGAAAGGAAAAGTCCTTACCTATATTCCATTCGGTGAACTCTTCCTGCCGAATTGAATTACGTACATAATATATCTGGAAATTTTGGAAAACTAGAACTCTATCGTATGTGAGTAAAATGGTTGTCATCGGAAATGACTTAACATTTTAAAATATAATAGCTTAAGTGAATGAATTAGCTTTTCATTATGTCATTGAAATAGTAAGAACATACAATACGTTATGTATTGTTGAGTCAATTATGAGTTTTACTCTTTTCAGACTATTCTTAAAGGGGGAAAAGCAACAAGGATCCGAACACTGTTAATATCTACACAATTATTCTTGAGACGAATGATATTAGGTGTTGTAATTTTGTTACAAATTACATAGTTTAATGTTTTGGTTCCGTTCGGTTGTTGGAATATGTGACGCGATAAACCACATATGTATGGCTAGGGATAGTCCCTCATGGAATAAAGATGAATATATGTGGAGCTTAATAAGCTTAGGAATCTCCATACATAGCACCGAGGCCTTTTAGTTAAAAACCCCACACCTCTTATCCCAAGGTGGTCAAGTGGGGTTCGAGGTTATATGGTCGGGCCCTGAGTAGTGTCCGATAGTCCGTGAAGATCCTAACAATTGGTATCAGAGCCCATTGGTTGGGGCTACTGTCCGAACGTAGAAGTGGTTGTGGATGTCACCCGGTTTAAGGCGCAAGTGGAGTCAGACTCAAGGTAGAGCAAGCAAGGCCCAAAGTTGAACTGGCGTTCAAGGTGGAGTTGGTGTATCACCCATTAACTCAGGTGGAGCAGGGTTCTAGATCGACAAGGCAATGATCAAGGTTGAACTGGCGCTCAAGGTGGAGTTAATGTCTCATACATTAACTCTCAAGTGGTGTAGGGTTCTAGGTGGGAAAGGAAATGCTCAAGGTGGAGTTAGTACTTGCCTTCTCATTAACTCAAGGTGGAGTATGACTCCAGGACGCATAGTGACAATAATCATGATCGATGGGTATCATATACAGATAGTAATCATATGATGGAGTCTGATTGGACTGATGAAGTGGTTTAATATCGCCAAGGTGGAGATTGTTGGAGTATGTGGAGCGATAAACCACATATGTATATCTAGGGATAGTCTCACATGGAAGAAAGAGGAGTACATGTGGAGCTTAATAAGCTTGGGCATCTCCTGACGTAGCACCGAGGACTTTTAGATTAAAACCACACACCTCTCATCCCAAGGTGGTCAATTAGGGACAACATCGGTGTTATGTGGTCGGACCTATAATAGGTTCCTATTGTCCATGAAGATTCTAACATCGTTCACTAAAATAAGAAAGATGCAGAAAGGTAATAGCATTTCAAAGGATCGATAAGATATCTTTGTAAACAAAAAAACATATCAAATAATGGTTTTTTTTTTTGGGGGGGGGGGGACAAAATATGTAAAAATTAATTCCGATATAATTTCATGGCTGGATTGAGAATGCAACTCGAGAAAAGAGAGGCATAGTATGGGAGAATGTCAAGGCGGAAAATGCTAGAAAGGATTTGTGGAGTGAAGAATAAAAATATCTATCGGATTTTCCTTTACTTTTGTAATGATAAGAAGGGTAAACCTGATATTAATAAATATTATATTTAATATTCATATGTCGGAAAATGCATAACTAAATAAAAATTATCCCCGTGGCGTTACGGCACGGGTTAAGCGCTAGTTTAATATAGAAAATACCTTGGACACCATCACGCCCTGCGGCTCTAAGGGAACCCATCTGCTGAATAACAGAATTGAAGAGAGAGTTGACATCACAATAATTCAACTCATAGCTATTAAAGTTAAAAATATTTTGAAATGATTCATTATATAGTTTTCAATATCCTTATCGGAATAAATCCATTCAACCCTCTTATTTTTTAACAAAAACAATAGAATTTATTTTTCTCCTAACTAAAGTAGAAGTATGAAAAAACCTAGTATTTAGGTCTCCCTGCTTAATCCAAGCAACTCTATATTTCTATTTCCAATAAGTTTCTTCTAACTTAATAAGCCGAAGATATTCAATAATTAGATAAGAAATCTCTTAGCATCATCAGAAGGCCAATTATCAAACTCATTTTGGGCTAGCCTAAGTTGTTCACGGGATCTATCAATTTGAGCAAAAAGGTTTCCAAAAACTTGATTGTTCCATTTTTTAGATTCTACCTGAATTTTTGAAATATTATCAAAGTAAACTATTACTAACATAAATATCATTTTGTTGGGTCCAGTTTTCCTCGATAACTTTTCCAAATCTAGGGACATGGCCCCAAATATCCTCGAACTATAAGGTCTAGGTTTAACTCTACACTTAAGTTCTAAATCAACAAGAATAACCATATTTTAGATCGTTGCTCGGTTGAACCCACCAATCATTGGTATGCCAAATTTGATTGTCATATTTTAATTCCAAAAACTCGAAGCTCCTTGTTTTGATTACTAGAGTCAACTTTATTAGGTCAGACTAGAAATAATAGAAATGTTGAGACTCGCTCGTGTTATGCCGAAGAACCTGAAGAAGTATCGACATCAACGAACACATCATCCTTCTGTTCGAGGTTAGTAATGCTGACTTTACGTGTTTAATTTCAATCTACCTTTCAAGTCGCTTAGATTGAAAACATAACATACAAAGTTCATCTATGTGTCTCTAGTATTAATGATTTGATCACTTTATTATGATCAAAATGTCAATGAAAGATATACTAGTTGTTTTATATAACTTTGGTATATGAAGTTACGTAGTATAGTTTATCTATTGGACTTCGTAGATTTGAAATAATACTATTTGGTAGTTTGTTATTATTTAGTGTACTAAACTTTCAGGTTGATTTCATACCTCGAAAACTATGTTCTCACAGTTTAAGGAAGTAGACTTGCGAAACTTGTTTCATAGTTGAAAGGGAGTCAAAGGATCTTGTAACACCCATATTTTTTGCATAGCGCATGCTCAAAGATGCGTCATTGGCTTGAGATGAAGCTTCATCTCAAACTTACGTCGCGTATTAAGAGGAACATTGGCCTAAGGTCATTCACATACCGCTATGGTGTATTTCATGGACGAGATTGGCCTAGAGCCAATATAGCTCCCCCAAGTCACATTACAAAGGCTATATTGGCCAAGGGACAATGTCGCACCATCATGGTGCATCAGGCTAGTTGGGAGGATGGCCTTTGTAGATGGTGGATTTTCAACAAAAGACAAAACCGTAAAATCACGATACTACATGCTTCTGACACGACTTTCAGGCATGTGATGATTCATATTTTACGAAGCCATGATGAATATGTCTTTCGAAAAGCCTCCACTAGCTGAGCGTTCGATCCATGGAATTTCATTGTTCCCTCTATGTAGAATAACGTAATTGGGCGGTTCTCCGTAAGATTGAGGGCAATAACGCCTTCAGGACGTCGGTGATACTCACTGTTCCCTGACTACATGAGAGAGACCCCCCTATACATCCAATAACGATTGGGCGGTTCTCCGTAAGATTGAGAGCAATAACGCCTTCAGGACGTCGGTGACACTCACTGTTCCATGACTATGTAGAGAGACCGTGTATAGATCCAGGCGGTTCTCCGTAAGATTGAGAGCAATAACGCCTTCAGGTCGTAATAAAACACCCGTGGCTCCCTGACTATACACCATTCAGAATGGATGTGACGCTAATATCCTTTCTGCAATAGATTAATTCTGCCGTGACATTCACCATTAAATTCCCAGAATGATCTATTTTTGTTCCTATTCCACGGTCGAATCCACGGCATGATCCCATGGAATGACAATAAACAATTATCTTTTTCTCCAGTTTCATGATCGAATCCACGGCTTGATCTCAAAGTATGGCAATAAACAACTATGTTATATTATCTCGTTACTCCGATTTCATGATTGAATTCACGGCAGACCTCATGGGATGGTAATAGGTAATTTTATTATTCCGAATTCATGGTCGAATCCACGACTGATCCTATGGATTGATAATGAAAAACTATTCACTTTTATTACTCAGATTCATGAATCATTCTCCACTGAATTTTATAAATTAGTAATAAATACTCAATAATCGGGCACCTGGACTACCACTGAGTAAGCCCCATAAAATGGTGCATGTGTACTCGACAATGATGCACGAACGAACACCCAAATGCACGAATGAGCATGCGAAAACATGGAAAAATGAGGAATCCTGCATAAAATAGGAGAGAGAAAATAACAACATTAAAATAATTGAGAAGCGCCCATGGGCCAGGCCCACCGGCTGGCCGGCCGTGCCTTAGATGTGGCCAGTCCCATGCTTCCTCCATTATTTTTCCTTATTTTTGTTGCTTTCATGAACTCATGAAGACTCCTCCATTATAACAACTTTCCTTGTTTGAGCAAAACTCATGGTTTTTCCATATTTTCATGGTTTCTCCATATTTTCGTGGTTTCATGAAAATAATAATATAAAATAGGAAAAGGTGTTGCGGGATCCAACTTAGCCGGACGGCTATACTCTATCCATGGTCGGTCCCACACCTTGCAATCCCTAATCTTTCATAAATTGTTATTTTTCTCATCTTGTGAAACTTCCTTGTTTCAACAAAAATCATGGTTTCTCCATATTTTCTCAAATATTGCGCAAACCATGAAAAAACAAAAGTCAACATGATCACACGACCGACTAGGTCACTCACGAAAATATATTAAAATATTATTATTTTAATATTCACAAAATAGTGATCAAACGAGCATACTTGCTCATTCGAGCAAAAAATCGAGGATTTCAGTCAAAGATCGAACTCTTCTGAAAATCCAAAATAATGCTCGAACGCACATCAGAAAATACTGAAACTCTCAGTACGGAAACTCGGACATCATGGTAACACGTGCATGCCTTCTTGACCGACCAAGATCATCCCTAGGGCTTGCACAAAGCCGGTGCCACACGTTTTCACACTTTTGACCTAATTTGCGCAATCGCTCATATTGGGTCCAAACTATTCATAACCAACTCAGAGTTTGTGCAAATGCCCATCAGCGGTCCCACGACCACCAAGGGCCAGTCTCATTCCACCTTGGTCGGTCCATCACTTTTCTATAATTAGGTTTTATCACCTAATGCTCAATCCAGCACTATTTCAATAAATGATGAAACCTGCATTTAATAGTCATTCCTTCACCAACTGGCCAACTCAGGACCCTGGTGTACGCTCACTCGAGCAATTGAGGATCACATGGACGTCCATAGTCTCATGTGGTCGGTCCCTACTTCGCTCATGATCTATTTTCAGCAATTCGTCGACTAATGAGCAATTGATCAAAAATTAGGGTTTTCGAACAAACGCTCAATAAATCATTATTCTGAGCAAGTTCAAACACTAAATAAATTTACATTGATCCATCAAGCAACACGAATTAATTATATAATATTCGGTAATCTACCAATATTTTAATTAATATTTTATTGGGTCACATCACCAATAAATAAATAATTCTTCGAATTGAGCAATACTTGCTCAGTCGCTCGAATATTGATTCACTATCAATATTCAGTAATTCGTCGAGTCGAGCAATACTTGCTAAAATTGCGATCCAACTATCAATATTCATTAATTCGGTGAGTCGAGCAATACTTGCTCAATTGCTCAAATATTGATCCAACTATCAATATTCAGTAATTCGTCAAATTGAGCAATACTTGCTCAATCACCCAACTATCAATATTCAGTAATTCGCAATACTTGTTGTTGGAACAATTGCCGAATAATGCTTGCACATCAAATAAAATCAAACACGAAACAAACAACGTTATGGCTGAGTCGCGGACTAGGTAGCTATCTTTAAGAAGTTTCGCGTCTTTGCCCAAGATTTTGCAAGCAGTTCTTCAATGGAGCGTCGTCCCCAGGATAAAACAACCGAGATTAATATCTTACACAATCGCTCTTGCACGGTGAGAGGATGTGAAACTTCTACACTTCATTTTTGCTCAGAAACTCATTTAGAAAAATAAGAGATGTTCACACACTTATTTTTCTTTCTCTAAAAATCTTTTCTTTTGTAAACCCAAGTCATAAAAGAAAAACTCTCTCACAACAAAAAGAATTTCAACAACTCTCCAAGTCCTTTTTAACACCAAAACATAAAAGAAAAACTCTCTCACTAAAAATGTTTCAACTACTCTCTCAATTATTTTCATCAAAATCTGATTTATAATAGTCAAAGAATTAAATAAAATTAAATGAAATGCATTAATAAGTTGGTAATTAGCATCATTAACCAGTTCAACAAAAAACAGTTTTTGACATTAAAAACGAAATTAATTTATTCTTTAAAGGAAGAATAAATGTCACAATAAAACCATTTAAATGAGACACTAATTTATTGGAAATTAATAATGTTTTTAAAACATATAATCCCAACAATCCCCCACTTATATTTTTCAAAACATTGAGCAAGAATGTACAGAGTTGTGCATAAGCAAAGATGTCTTGCGACTTGAACCTTTAGGTAGTGTCAATAGGCTCTCTTAAAATCTGACCATAGAGTGAACGTAAGTCTTGAACTCTAGGAGATAAAAAGATTGCTTAACACACACTACTATACTAGTGTAAAGTCTAAAGCCAACACATTACGGCCATGTGCTTGTATCCCAGTTTAATGGATGATCTAGAGAATTGCCCATATTCTCATAGAAAGCGGCCACACTTTCACATTCACATAAGTGAGTTTATCAAGAGTACTCCTGAAACTACCCCACTCTAAATAGATATATAAACATCATTAACAGTTTAAAAATTAAACTCAACCTCTACTCCCTTCAGGATATCATGTCGTGGGATGAATTCTTCAAAAGCATGATTCTCGCATCTCCATATCATCCATGACTTCGTCTAGTCCCTTTGAACCTATTTTTAGGTTGGGTATCCATCATAAATGACTCAATCTCAATGGTCATCAACCTCATCACTAAGATGTATTCACATCTTCTTATCAATCCTTTCGTCAAAGGACTAATGGAAACTATTTTCAGACATTATATAATCCATTCTCATAATATCAACTCTTATAGTTGTCGTTGCATGCATTCTCAATTCTTGCAATAGCCGCTACTATCACATTGGATTAATATGTCTATTCCCCTATATTTTAGAGGATCGAATCGCTCCATCCCTTAAAGGATTCAACTGAAAGGATGTCCAATCAGCTTCGCAATATCCTTAAAGGATTGCGGTAACCATTTAGATAAGGTATTTTTAGTTATAAGGTGTGT
This sequence comes from Papaver somniferum, assembly GCF_003573695.1. Lineage (NCBI taxonomy): Eukaryota > Viridiplantae > Streptophyta > Magnoliopsida > Ranunculales > Papaveraceae > Papaver > Papaver somniferum. The sequence goes on along the minus strand of NC_039364.1, from coordinate 63,047,720 downwards.
TTGAAACACCTCATAACCTTCTCAAAATTTTACCAATTTTCCATACTAGGATTGGTAAATCCGAATATAAAACCCCCACTACATAAGTAATATATTAAACCCCCACTACACAAAAAATACTTATATATAGTCAATCACGTAGCAAAGAAACATACTGAGCTACCATACTCATGTTTAGTGCTATCAAACACAATCTCAAAAGCATTAGCCCTAAACCAAATGAGTGAAAACTTATTTTGCAGTCAGGCTATATATATTTATCTCTATTTAAGATTCTATTTTCATTGAAATGAAATAGATCCAAAGAAATAAAAATTCATTTCAAAAATATACACCATCTTCACTCAAGTCTTTCATGTCAAATAGAAAACTAAGCATGTTCTCAATTTCATTTTCATCCTATAAGTTAGAATAAAAATTCAAAAAATCATTAATGCATACAAAACAAATAGTATTGTGCATTTCACTTTCATTAATTCTGAAATCATTCGAATGAATCAAGTAAACAATTTTTATTTTATAAATTGTTTTAAAGTTGTTTCAGAATACATATACGATGACTTATCTATCTTTGCATTATGTTCTTATAGAAACTAAAAAGTTTTTTCATGCTTGGTTTACATAGGTTCTCATCCTTAACTTACACAAAAGTATATATTTCTACTTATGACTATAACAAATCATACATTGTAGAAACAACATCAACAAACAAGCATGTAAGTTATTTAGCGACATGAATGTAAGAGTCAACAATTTTCTGTTTGCTTGTCTAAAAACAATAGGCTCATAAAAACTTTTTGCCAAAGATTTAATAGTTTGAAGAACAAAGTTACTTTCTATAAGAAGTTATCTTTCAAATTATAAGCAACAAAATATTCATGACTAAAATTTAGTCTCACTATGTATGCTTTTCTAGGTTCATTCTTAGTGAATTACTTGTCACCTTCAATTTTCTAGTTCCTCTAATCTAAATCAAATGTGTTAAAGCATAGGATATGGAACCCCCACTATTTTTGACTCAAACAAGAATTTCAAAACAATATCCAAAGATCCCAAAAATTGTGAAAAACTAATAAACCAATGATCTAAACCCAAAATGGTTTGCACAAGATAGCGGATAAAAATTCAAACAATTTTCGTGAAGACAACATCACCTAGTTAACTACTCAAAGTATCATATTTGATATCAATACATGCCACTCAAAGCATCACACATGTTTTTATAAAATTCTCCAACATTTTATTTCATTTCAAACTTATGCAACTCGCGTTAGATTTGAAAGGGTACATGCTTTTATGAGTTAGATAAGATTACATACATGTTACTCAAAAATTCACCAAGTTTATAAGAAAATATAACATGCTCATATTCATCAAACTCACTGATTTCTTAAAAAGCATGAGAAAATCTCATATTTCAAATATTCAAAATTCAATTTATGTTATGATAAAATTGCAATATTATGCTCAAACATTTTATCCATAACATATCATTTGTAGTATTGCATTGATCAAACTCAACAAATTTCTAATCTCAATCTTGTAAATAACAAGATAGGCGGAAACTAGAATTTTTTCTCATTTCGGAAGTATGAACATCTTTAACAAGATTGTTCTACCCAAAGTAAACTTTGAGATCGTACCAATACCGAAAATCCTAGTGATGTGAGTATATCTCAACACCACTTTCTTTCAAACGATTTGGTTCAACTTTTGAACCATGACCTATCAAAACAAACATGGTGTAAAACACCAATATATACCAACCTCTCACTGTATACACAATTTACATTAACTTAGCTTGAAAAACATTGTTAATAATATTTGATATCCTTACAATGCCGTGCAAGAATAACAAATAAATTCGTAATCAATATTATGTTCATTTCTTGGTGAGAGTTGATATTCACATTAATTAGTTTTGACTAGGTTTCTAATTATTTCGGTTTTGGGTTCGTATAAAATTCCATCTCATAAGTTCCAAACTTATATGAGTCAGATGTTTATTGTCATACACAATAATTCTCAATATCTTGTTTCCCTAAAATTTATTCTAAGATTGAACAATCAATTTATTCAATTTAGAATGCCATTATTTGATCACTACAATAACTACAAATAGTTCATCAAACATACCTCAATTTCTTTTAAATCTCAATTGGTTATAAACCATTGTCCATTATTTGTGCACCAACAAAGAAATCAGAAACCCCATTGCTCCTCACATCGATTAATCTCCCGCAATTTTTATTTCATTGGAAAATAAAATTTTGCTCAAGTAAATGAATTTTCACCTGTCACAATCATTTACATGTGAGCATTTGGAACCAAAAATAAGTAACGTATGCACTTACATAATTACTTAAAAATCAATCAAAATGTAGTACTCTTTGTTTCTCTTAATTGTCAAACAAAGATTCAAAGTTATATAGTTATAACATCATATATTTATAACTCTCTATCAAGCATTTTATCAAACATATGTGGTTCACTAGTTTGATTGCTCAAAAATAATCTTTCTTTTCATTACAAAAACAAGCGTACGAAGTACTAGAATCAAAACATGATTTTTAATATAGTTTCTTACATTTCTAATCTCAAGTATCACGTCTACTATTTTGGACAAACATACACAACGAGTTGCAATCACCACATCTCTCAAAATAAAAACCCAAATTGAAAATTTGAAAATGGGTTTTAAGATAAGTTCCTGATCTACAAGTTTCGTGTAATACAAGGATTCCAATTTTCTACACAAAGATTAGGAAAAGCGGATTTAATAAGGATTAATTTTCTTCCCGTCAGAATTTTTCAGATACGTTATGTAGTTTTCTAAAATACTTTAAAAATACTTTCCAGACTCCAAAAATTCTGAAATTTGACATGGATGATTCTCATGATGTCTAATACACCCGGTTAAAATTTCAAGACCCAACTGAATTTTTTGTAGGAGATAAAAATAAGACTCTACAGCATGTTAAAAACATTCGTTTAACATCAACAATATTTGTCTATGTCAACTGTTCACAAAGAAAAAATATTTAACCATGTTATTCCTAGTCCATCAATATTAGACATAAAACTAACTTTAGGTATCAGGTTACCTAAAATCCCAAGCATCATGTTCAATCGTTAAAGAAAAAATATTTTGGTTGTAATTCTATCAAACAAAATAAAACAATGATACTTATCGCATTTGAGCAATTGTTTTCTTTTGGTATCCATGGCAGAATAAAGCGTCTTAAAATTGTTGGAGAAATTGCCGAATTATGCCTGCATATCAAATAACATCAAACACGAAACAAACAACGTTATGGCTGAGTCGCGGACTAGGTCGCTATCTTTAAGACGTTTCGCGGCTCTGCCCAAGATTGTGCAAGCAGTTCTTCAATGGCGCGTCGTCCCCAGGATAAAACAACCAAGATTAATCTCTTACACAATCGCTCTTTTACGGTGAGAGGATGTGAAACTTCTACACTTCATTCTTGCTCATAAACTCATTTAGAAAAATAAGAGATGTTCACACACTTATTTTTCTTTCTCTAAAAATCTTTTCTTTTGTAAACCCAAGTCATAAAAGAACAACTCTCTCACAACAAAAAGGATTTCAACAACTCTCCAAGTTCTTTTTAACACCAAAACATAAAAGAAAAACTCTCTCACTAAATATGTTTAAACTACTCTCTCAATTCTTTTCATCAAAATCTTTATAATAGTCAAAGAATTAAAAAAGATTAAATGAAATGCATTAATAAGTTGATAATTAGCATCATTAACCAATTCAACAAAAAAAGGTTTTTGACATTAAAAACGAAATTAATTTATTCTTTAAAGGAAGAATAAGAATAAATGTCACAATAAAACCATTTAAATAAGACACTAATTTATTGGAAATTAATAATGTTTTTAAAACATATAACCCCAACACTTGCTCAATTGCTCAAATTGATCCAACCATCAATATCCAGTAATTCAGTTACTCGAATGTTCTACTGAGCAATTCGTCATCCATGCTCAATTCAATAAACCCTAGAATCATTGTATAATCATTCTATGTGACTAATCAAATATACGTCTGTCATGCAGACTCCACGATTCGTAAGACATCAATCACGTCACATGGGGGATATCAATTAGGGTTTTGGTCTGGCGGCCTACGACACGTGGATTCATCCACGATGAGAATGTGAGTAAGTCGTGCAACGGTTGAAGAAGTTAGAAAAGTAGTGGGTGGAAGGTTAACCAAGTCTCCGCACGACCTGGAACTGGTTTCACCATGATCTTCCACTTTCCCACTCTTTCACTCAAGAAACCGTCACACTTACAGGGATCAGGGTGTTCATCATTCTTGCAATATAAATAGGTTCAAATCGAGGACAACAGAGATGGATCATCATTCGTCAACAACTCGATTAAAACTTATTCACAAAAATCAACTTCAGCAGTTCATAAATTTGCAGAAACCTTCAACACATCCACAATCCTTGATCATCATTGATCCTACACAATTCTCAGCTTCCTACCTACAAATCAACCCATCTCCCTCTTTGTGACCGAATTGACTCTGAAACGTCCATTGACTTGGTTTAGGACGGAGTCCTACAGATTGACCTCTCGAATCTAAGCACTCCCTTTGCAGTGCATCTATGTGAGGTTCAGCAGTTTGCTCGGTCGAGGAGTCTTGACAACAGGTCTGTCTCTTCAATTCCCTAAAAACCAGCAAACCGTTTTTCCCCATCCACAGATGGCGACCACAGTGGGAGATTAATCGCTCGGTTTCAATTTAAAACATTCACAAAATGGCTGGTCTTAGGTCTGGGTTAGTTACAAATGCAAACGGCGCTAGCACTAGCAACAATAACAGTGATGGTATTCCAGAAACCATTCCTACTTGCAACAATGGTGGTGACATTACTCCTCCTCAGCCCAACGCTGGGAATCATCCTCTTTTCGGCCGGCATCCCTAGGAAGTCAGAGAAAATCCGCCTACCATAGGCGATCTCATGAAGGTGAAGGAAACTCTTGCCAAGAATCAGACTGACATGGCTGCCACTCAGAAGGAGCTGTGTAACTACCTCAAACCTCTCACTGACAAGATGTCAGATAAAACTCAGGAGAAGGGAAAAGAAAAAGAAACATCTCCAACGGATCCCGAAGTCATTCTGATCCCTGACGATGATGAAACCCGCAAAGTTGCAGAACCTCAACCCGCCGGTTTCATCACCCATGAAGACTTGGACGTTTTATGGAGAATCGTGGAAACGGCCATACACCGTCTGTGCACCGTCATCAACCTCCATATCCCGTTGCTACACAAAGAATCCCTCTCCCAAAGGGCTACACCTCTCTGACGTTCACACTCTACAATGGATGGGAATGCTCGAGAACATGTTTCTCGATTCTTGGAAGCATTAGGAGAGCATGAACACAACCACGTGGTCCGTTTGAAGTAATTCTCAAAATCCCTGAGGGGTCGAGCATATACTTGGTACAACAACGTTGCACCAGGAAGCATAGCCAATTGGTGAGAGATGATTAATGCTTTCTCCAGGAAATACTTTTTTGTTTCTGAGCAGATTACTCTTTCTGACTTGGGAAGGATGGATCAGAAAACTACTGAAAATCCGAATGATTATGTGAAAAAGTTCAGGATTCAAGCTTTGGATTGTCATGATCCTAATGTTACTGAGCAACAACTGGTGGAATTGTGCATCAATGGAATGATTTCAGTCTGTAGAGCCTTGTTGGAAAATCTCCGATTTCAAACCTTTTCAGAACTTCATGAAGCATCCAAGAGATCAGCAACTACTGCTCCAGCTTTGTTAGAAAGAACAAAAATTGTCAAAGTCGAGGAACCGAACGCTCGAAGCAGCACAAACAGGCGTTTAATCAAAAAGTAGTACAACGTTGAAGCTTTCATGAATGTTGCTGAAGGGAGCAAGAGAAAAGCTGAGGCACAACAACATAAGAATGCTCCTCCAACGTATCACCCTCCAAAAGCACCAAGGAAGGACAACCATACTAGAAACGCGCAACCACAAGTTCAGTATCAACAGAATAATCAGGAAGTGCCTGACTTCCCTTTTCCCATTGAAGAAGTGATTGAACTATTAGAAGTCTGGATTCAAGATGGTGCAATCAAATTACCTCCCGTCAAAAAGGAACCAACTGAGGAACAAATGAAAAATGCACGCTACTGCCATTTCCATAGGTATGTCAGTCATCCAACAAGTGATTGCAGAACTTTGAAGCACATATTCAAATAAAAGGCCGACTCAGGGGAACTGGGGACTGAAGGAGTGCACAAAAATCCTCTCCCGATCAGAACGTTTGCACTCTCTGAACAGCCGGTCAAAGAAGCGGTTCAATCCCTGGTTGAGCATGTCTGTGAGTTACTGTATTTATCGAAAGCTCAAAGAAATGGTATGTTTGCTGCATTGAACCATATTGTGTCAGGGAAACGATTAGACATTCAGGAGATACTCCCTGAACCTCCAGCAACAGACAAGGAGATGTACGACTGGGGACTTCTCACCACAGTTCACCTCAAGGGAAATGAATTCAAGCGAGCGTTGGTCGACGTTGGCACTGTTGTTAACATCATTCCCCTGAAAACCCTCAGAGCTGCTGGCATCACCCGACAAGAAGTAACTCACGCTCCTGTCTCAGTCAGAGACCATGAAGGAATCTCCAGAGATGCTTATGGTCACATCGTCTTCAAGATGAAAACCGACTCAACTTGGACTGAAACCAAGTTTTACATAATCAAAGAAGATCCAGGATACGACATGATTCTTGGTAGAACATGGATTCATGATGGAAAGGCCACTCCATCATCTTCATCTTCAGTCGCATATTTTTCTATTGAAGAAAGCTCTGACTCGGAGGAAGAAGTGGATGACAACCCACCATTTGAACATCTGGGAAAAGTCGAAGCCTTGTTGGAACTCACACAAAAACCTGAGGAAAGCGCACATGAATTTTTCAGAAGTTTCCGTACTCAGGCAAGTCTTATTCCCCCTGATGCATATGTTTTACAAACTTTCAAATACGCTACCCTAATCCGGGGACTCAGTTCTGCTCAGAACCTAGATATCATCAAACGTTATGAATGGTTAGTCTCGCCTCAGTAGTATTACACTAAATGATTGGAGTCTTTCCAAATTGAGCACCCCATCGAAAGGTTTATTGCTGAAGACATGGCTCAGTTCCACAAACAATACTCAGCATACTCTCCCTTGCGTGAGTGTCCACATGTGCAGCAGAATTGGAAAGATCCACCAACATGGAATCCTACTATACGAGGAATTCCGAACCAACATAATACATTCAAGGCACGAGCAACCAAACCTAACAAGTTTCATGAAGAAGATTTGGTTCTTAAGGCAACTAAACGCAATCTGCATTCCACAAAGAGTTCTAATTGGGAAGGACCTTTTATGATTGCTAAGTCAGTATCTGGATGATACTACAAATTGGATGACATCAAGGGCAAGACAAGTATACCAGTGATTCATGAGAATTAGCTCAAGATTTTCGACGCATGAAGCATTCAATATTGGATGTTTTATTTCTAAGACAAATTCTCAACACATCTGGCGTTTGCATCTTAGGAATTTCTTTTACCTATATTTTTAATTCCTCCAAAACGTTTGCAATACTTGCATCCAGTATTTGAATTCAGCAATTTATCAAAAGTCTTTTGTTTAAGAAGAAATCTCTATCAAATCCAAAATCCAGAAGAAAATCCTCAGTCACTCATAAATTCAAAACCAATCAAGAAATTCAAAACCAAAATAAAATCTCACATCTCTCAGAAGTTCAAAGTTCAAGAGACTATGGAAAGAAAACTAAAGAAAGCCATCAAAGTACGATTTCTGCTTCTCAGCATTCTCCAAGACTTGCAAAATCGCTTTCTCCAACTCCAGCTTTTGAGTCAACTCAGCAATCTTGGCCATTTTCTCTACCACAGCATCACTGGTAAAAGGTATATTCTTCACTACTGCATCCTTGATGGTGTTGATCTTCTGACGAAGCCACTTCAAGTTAAAGCCAAGTCTCTCAGAATTCTCCAAGTTGTACTCCCAATGAAAGAGTACATCTCGAGTGATGGTACTTCTGGGCCTGGTACGAATATCATCTACGACACGCAATATGTTTCCTAATTGAATTGTCAAGAAGTAGCTACGTTCAGGATCTTTTGTAACGACGATATGGCCATACATCTTCCACAACTTCTCATACATGCTGGCATACCCAGTGGGAACGCTGAATCCAGCAACAAATACATGATATGGGAGTGAAGCACCGAATGAAGGCTCACAAATAAACCCTGCATTTGGATACTCGTGTATTACTATACTATTCTCAACTACTGGAGCATCCTTTACTGTTATTGCAACATCTTCTTCTGGGACAGTCCCTTCTTTTCTTGGCTCGGTTTCAACAGCAACTGGAGTCTCAGTTTCCTCCATGGATTCGGCATCGATATTCTCATAACCCGGAGGTGCAGAGATGGTGAGGCCATTTCTTTGGTTCACCATATTGCTCGAATCATCAACATTGGTTCTATTATCCTCAACTTCAATATCTGGCGCCTAATACGAAGATTACAGGAGATTAGAAGGATTCAAGCATAAGGGCCAAAGGAAATCATAAATTCCAGCGTGTGAGTGAACTAATACTATCTAAGTTCTTTATTATGCATCCAAGACATGGGAAAATAGTGTAGAAGTCATGAAATACGTTTTTCAAACAAGCACATCTGAAGAAATTCTACACTGCCCTGTATGAAACGATGAACTGGGAGCAATTTACAAGTAATATAAGGTTGAGTCATATACCATTCTCTTTGTATGGATGTTCTCTAGAACATATCAAAATTTCATAACAATCGGATGAACGAGCAAGGATATGTCGCCAAAACATTGGACAACATACAATCTGAAAAAGTTCTGAAAGTCTCCTGGAAGTTTACTGTTTCGCCTTTTTCAGGCCCTATACATGCTCAAAACTCAAAAAGATTCTTTTCCAAAACTTGGAAATTTCCTGGGAATAAGGATACATAGGCAGATCATGAAAATCTGACATCGTATGAAGATTTTATGGCGTTTTTGCTAAAAGTCTAAGTTCTGAATTTTCTGGTAATGTATTTCGCTAAAGTTTCTTCATTCATTCATGCGAATTTTCACTCAATCAACCTCAAATCAGCAATCCTACACTTATATGAAGATAATACAAAATGGATACTTACTTGAGGAGTCTTCAAGTCATTCGAAGGGTTAACAGGGTCGGCATCAACATTGGGAGCACCATTATTTCCATTCAGTCGCGATTCTTGAGGATTCTCTTTATCACTACCATTCAAAGACGAATGAATAGCATGACCATGTTGGCTTTCCACAACAATCTCCTCCTGGATCCATCAACAATAATCATCATTATTTCATTCAAGGAAATGTCGAAATCACTTACATGAAAGGATACTCACATCAACCTCTCAATCGATGCTGGATTTCTGAATTGTTCGTATGGAGGAAAGATGAAGACCGTCAATAATCGATGGATCAAAATTCTGAAACAACTTAACAGCATTATTTTGGTATCCTAATTACATGGACGAGAAAATCGCAATGATAAATGAAGTGCTAACAACTCACCAAAGAAGCAGCTGGGGACTGCGTATTGTTCGCTATCATTCTGTAATTCATCCTGCTCCTGCTTTCTCCACCCCGGGGACTGTCTTGCCATTTAGAGAAGTCTACAGGAATTCGAGGCCTCATAGCATTACCAACCTACAATGAGTTAATCGAAGCAATTAAAGTTGCGATTATTATGCTATTATCAAAAACATGAGGAAAATATTCACCAGTGAAGATTCTGGAGATGTTTTCCTTTTATCACCACTAGAAAGAGGTTTCAACCGTGGGCGATCCAATAGTATTTCAGAAGAAGGAAACACTCGTGTCGGAGATTTGACATCCATCACAAAATTATACAAGCGTTCAAGTTGTTGATTCCAGAATGCTGCATAACCTGGAGTTACGTAAATGTCCCGGTCGGTAAAAGAAGACACATAATCATTCCCTTCCACATGTGTGTTATCTAAATGAGCCTTCAAATATTCAAGCGGTGGTTTATTCATTCAATGACCTAGAGTACACTGATTGAGACCCATTTGTCGATATGCTCTGTCGATATTATATTCTTCCACCTGGAATTCTCCTTGCATCACTGACACTATGTAACCAAGAGTGCAACTCATCATAAAATATTTCTCTCCATCACTCAACTCAGTAGCAGACTTCAAAGTGATGATCTTTTTAGTATCATTGAAAGTGATCAATTGCGAGAAGAAAGGAGGAACTGTCGTCCAGGGACGAAAGTTGAACTCAGATTCAGTGTCTAAAATACTAGCAAGACATGTCTTTTCCGTGGTCGATTTGTAGACCAATGCATAATCCTAGCACTATTTTTCTCAAAGATAGCATGACGAGAATCAACATTGGGTCCTTGCAAGACTCTATAAGGAGTTGGATCATAGTTCTTAAGGTGCTCCCACATTAAATCTTGAAGAAACATGGTATTAGAATATGTTTCAATCTTCATGAAACCATCGGAGACACTGGAGTCTACAACTAGGGAGTCTAAATTGGCAAATAGCGAACCCAAAAATAGACTACCAATTGGAAGTTTCTCACCTTTAGCCATCTTTATAGCGAAGGGAATCATAAATGGCTTCAACAAATGTCCACTATCTTCAAGAATGTCTCTGGAAAGCCACAAGTACAAGAAAGCAGCAATGGTTAAAGTACTATCAGCAGGTTCTTCAGGAACTCCATCTCTCGGCCACTAGTATCTCAACCATTCAACATAGCAAGTTTTGGATGACTCGTTGAATTTGTGCATTTTAGCTTCCAACACGCTAGAATCGCATTCTCCTATGCTGAGTGCTCTTCAGGGAAGTTGCCAGTAATTGGAAGATGCAACAGAGCGACTACATCTTCCAAGGTGACAGTGAATTCTCCCCATATGCATATGAATGTGTGAGTAGGAATGCACCAATGGGCAAGCAGAGCCACCATACCTGGTATGTCGTGATTGATCACTAAATCCCCAGTCGCTTGAATAGCTCGTGTGCCTTGTGCACGATCCAACATAGTTCTTACATGACTATAGCCCAACATATGATGTGCCCATCCGGAGAAATGCGACAGGGGTTTTCGAGAAAGTTTGAGTTCCACGTGAGAACCCAAATAGTGCTTCCCACTCAAACAGAACCTAATTATCGCATGAGGAGTTACCATCTTGTTCTGAGTAGTGCTTCTGGGATTTATGAGCAACCGGAATGCGGAACCTGAAGGACGCTTTTCGGGTTTGTACTGAAACACGAAAAATTCGTCATTAGTAGTTGGGATGTTCTTGGTTTTATCATCCCTTTTCCTAGAATCCCTAGAATCATCATTTCTGGAAGATACATCAGCAGAAGCATCCTCTCCAGAAGCATCCTCTCTAGAAGAATCCTCTCTGAACCATCCTCTCTGGAAGACTCTTCCCTAGAAGCATCTTCAGAAGCGCTGTCCTGATGATCAGTCATCTTTATAAAGTCGCTGTAACATCCACACGTAAATTTCATCAGTGGAATTAAAGCGAAGGAATAATCATGATGCTCACATCAGCTTCTACAAAAAATGATAATCCTCAACTCTTACCTGTTTACGATTTCACGAACTTAGTGATAATACTGTAAAATTCTAGAAACTTGCTCGTTTCTTCAAATCTGCAAATACGAGCAAAATTCAAAGCAAACACCTGACTTTTTACTAAACCACGAATGATTCATATAACTTTCCATATGAACATTCGCTGATTTTTTTCGTGTACATACACTATAAAATCACCGAACTCATGCATACACTACGAGTTAACGAACTCACCAAATACTGTTTGCTTTCAACGATTTTCTATAAATCAAAGTTTGATTTTTATTTTTAAACAAAAACGTGAACAGGTCACGTAATTTTAAAAAAAAAATCGTGAGTTAGTAACTCACGTAAATTGTATATAAAAAAAAAACTTTTTTGCTCAAATGAGCATTCATCTATGGAGCGAAGGTCTTTTCTATTTTTATAAAAATATACATGTTCCAAACAAAGTTTTGAAATTTCACCAATGAATTTTATCATGAACTACAGATCTTTTCAAAAATCCTTTAACTCTAAGGATCATTATTTTCTACAAACGAACCTATGTTCCTAAAAGTGTTTGTGTGAAAGTTTATGTTTTGAAAACAAATTTGGATTTTCATGAAACCTCATATACAAAATTTTCTCTACTGCAATTAGACCATGTTTATTCAATAATATATGTATCTCTTTCATATTAGGAATTTTTGCTCGTTTCTTAAACTATTGAACGAACTGCATACGTACTTTCAAAAGCGACAAATTTCATAAAACCTACGCATACATGTGTACGTGGAATTTTGTTTTGAACAACTCATGAAAAGTACCAAAACATACAGCAAATAAAAAAAAAGTTCGGACTTACCTGGTCGGCGCCGGCCGGAACTTGACCGGACGGCAAACGACGATGATCGGCGGCTACTGAAATCTGGCAAAGAACCTTTTTCCCTGCTGCAACTCGCGTAAGAATGGTGAAGAGAGGGAGGTGCTTGGTAGATCAAAAATAAAATAATTTTATGGCTTCTTCCCTTTTATATTAATTTTATTTCCAAAACCTAATAAAACACGGGTTTCCTTTTTTGGACTCGGGCCCATAAATCCTAAATCGACCAAAATTGGACTTTTGACCGACCAAATCAGCGATGCTTCATCTCTTCGTGCTCACGGAATCACACTCTATCACACTATCAGGGTCCTCACCCGATCATTTGCTCGTACATGACACCATTGGAGCAAATCGAGGGTTCTAAAAAATGCCTTTGTAGACCGAGTTCAACCACTGATCTCGTAGACTGAAAATCACCATTTAATGCTTACTGAAAAACATGATTGTTCTCCACTAAGCAGGGGACTTAATGTAGATGGTGGATTTTCAACAAAATACAAACCGTAAAATCACGATACTGCATGCTTCTGACACGGCTTTCAAGCATGTGATGATTCATATTTTACGAAACCATGATGAATATGTCTTTCGAAAAGCCTCCACTAGCTGAGCGTTCGATCCCTGGAATTTCATTGTGCCCTCTATGTAGAATAACGTAATTGGGCGGTTCTCCGTAAGATTGAGAGCAATGACGCCTTCAGGACGTCGATGATTCTTACTGTTCTCTGACTACATGAGAGAGACCACCCTCTACATAGAAGAACGATTGGGAGGTTCTCTGTAAGATTGAGAGCAATAACGCCTTCAGGACGTCGGTGACACTCACTGTTCCCGGACTATGTAGAGAGATCGTTTATAGATCCAGGCGGTTCTCCGTAAGATTGAGAGCAATAACGTCTTCAGGTCGTAAGCGAACACCCGTGAATCCCTGACTATGCACCATTCAGAATGGATGTGACGCTAATATCCTTTCTGCAATAGATTAATTCTGCCGTGACATTCACCACTGAATTCCCATAATGATCTATTTTTGCTCCTATTCTACGGTGGACTCCACGGCCTGATCCCATGGAATGGCAATAAACAATTATGTTTTGCTCCAATTTCATGATCGAATCCACGACTTGATCTCATGGGATGGCAATAAACAACTATGTTATATTATCTCGTTACTCCGATTTCATGATCGAATTCACGGCTGATCTCATGGGATGGTAATAGGTAACTTTATTATTCCGAATTCATGGTCGAATCCACGGCTGATCCTATGGATTGATAATGAAAAACTATTCACTTTTATTACTCAGATTCATGAATCATTCTCCACTGAATTTCATAAATTAGTAATAAATACTCAATAATCGGGCATCTGGACTACCACTGAGTAAGCCCCACAAAATGGTGCAAGTGTACTTGACAATGATGCACGAACGAACACCCAAATGCACGAATGAGCATGCGAAAACATGGAAAAATGAGGAATCCTGCATAAAATAGGAGAGAGAAAATAATAACATTAAAATAATGGAGAAGCGCCGATGGGCCGGGCCCACCGGCCGACCGACCGTGCCTTTGCCGTGGCCGGTCCCATGCTTCCTCCATTATTTTTCCTTATTTTTGTTGCTTTCATGAACTCATGAAGACTCCTCCATTCTAACAACTTTTCTTGTTTGAGCAAAACTCATGGTTCTTTCATATTTTCATGGTTTCTCCCTATTTTCGTGGTTTCATGAAAAATAATAATATAAAATAGGGAAAGGTGTTGCGGGATCGAGCAACTTAGCCGGCCGGCCATACCCTAGCCGTGGCCGGTCCCGCACCTTGCAATCCCTAATCTTTCATAAATTGTTATTTTTCTCATCTTGTGAAACTTCCTTGTTTCAGCAAAAATCATGGTTTCTCCATATTTTCTCAAATATTGCGCAAACCATGAAAAACCAAAAGTCAATATGGTCACACGACCGACTAGGTTACTCACGAAAATATATTAAAATATTATTATTTGAATATTCACAAAATAGTGATCAAACGAGTATACTTGCTCATTCGAGCAAAAAATCGAGGATTTCAGTCAAAGATCGAACTCTTCTAAAAATCCAAAATATTGCTCGAACGCACATCAGAAAATACTGAAACTAAACTCGGACATCATGGTAACACGTGCATGCCTTCTTGACCGACCAAGATCATCCCTAGGGCTTGCACAAAGCCGGTCCCACACGTTTTCACACTTTTGACCTAATTTGCGCAATCGCTCATATTGGGTCCAAACTCTTCATAACCAACTCAGAGTTTGTGCAAACGCCCATCAGCGGTACCACGACCACCAAAGGCCGGTCTCATGCCACCTCGGTCCATCACTTTTCTATAATTAGGTTTTATCACCTAATGCTCAATCCAGCACTATTTCAATAAATGATGAAACCTGCATTTAATCATCATTCCTTCACCAACTGGCCAACTCAGGACCCTGGTGTACGCTCACTCGAGCAATTGGGCATCACATGGACGTCCATAGTCTCATGTGGTCGGTCCCTCCTTCGCTCATGACCTATTTTCAGCAATTCGTCGACTAATGAGCAATTGATCAAAAATTAGGGTTTTCGAACAAACGCTCAATAAATCATTATTCTGAGCAAGTTCAAACACTAAATAAATTTATGTTGATCCATCAAGCAACACGCGAATTAATTATATAATATTCGGTAATCTACCAATATTTTAATTAATATTTTATTGGTTCACATCACCAATAAATAAATAATTCGTCAAATTGAGCAATACTTGCTCAGTCGCTCGAATATTGATTCACTATCAATATCCAGTAATTTATCAGTAATTAGTTGAGTCGAGCAATACTTTCTCAAATTGCGATCCAACTATCAATATTCAGTAATTCGTCGAATCGAGCAACACTTGCTCAATTGCTCGCATATTGATCCAACTATCAATATTCAGTAATTCTTCGAATTGAGCAATACTTGCTCAATCGCCCAACTATCAATATTAAGTAATTCGTAATACTTGCTCAATTGCTCAAATTGATCCAACCATCAATATTTAGTAATTCAGTTACTCGAATTTTCTATTGAGCAATTCGTCATCCATGCTCAGTTCAACAAACCCTAGACTCATTGTCTAATCAGTCAACCTGACTAGTCAAATACACGTCTGTCGTGAAGGCTCCACGATTCGTGAGACATCAATCACGTCACATGGGGGATATCAATTAGGGTTTTGGTCTGGCGGCCTACGACACGTGGATTCATCCACGATGAGAATGTGAGTAAGTCGTGCAACGGTTGAAGGAGTTATAAAAGTAGTGGGTGGAAGGTTAACCAAGTCTCCGCACGACCCGGAACTGGTTTCACCACGATATTCCACTTTCCCACTCTTTCACTCAAGAAACCGTCACACTTACAGGTATCAGGGTGTTCATCATTCTTGCAACATAAATAGGTCCAAATCGAGGACAATAGAGAAGGTTCATCATTCGTCAACAACTCGATTAAAACTTATTCACAAAACTCAACTTCAGCAGTTCATAAATTTGCAGAAACCTTCAACACATCCACAATCCTTGATCATCATTGATCATACACAATTCTCAGCTTCCCTCCTACAGATCAACCCATCTCCCTTTTTATGACCAAATTGACTCTGGAACGGCCATTGACTTGGTTTAGGCCGGAGTCCTACAGATTGATCTCTCGAATCTAAGCACTCCCTTTGCAGTGTATCTGTGTGAGGTTCAACAGTTTGCTCGGTCGAGGAGTCTCGACAACAGGTCAGTCTCTTCAATTCCCTAAAAAACCAGCAAACTGTTTTTCTCCATCCATAGACTTGAGCAAAGTAGCACTACTATAGCGCATTTCGCAGGCTATTGGCTAAAGGACAATAACGCGCTACAATAGCGCATTACGCCATAACAGCCTGGCCGAGAGAATTTTGCGTTATCATAACGTAATATTGGAATTGGCATATGGACCATAACAGAAACACAACTATCATAATGCTTTATTCGGAGTTACATGGAAACGGCCATGAACAGTGAAGCAAGCACATCAATGTGCTTCCCAACTTTGATTTATATAAATGTCAATAAACATATATAGGGAGGGGTAGTTGGTTGAAGGTTCATATAGAGAAAATTTGACTAAAGCTTCATAGCTTAGCCTATATGATGCCAAAATATCATTGTGGCTTGGTCAAGAGAGCTTTATGATGCTTAAGCATAAAAGTTGCGATTTTTTTCCTACACGGACTAGACTTTTTGCTTCGCCATAGCCTTTGTTTACAAGTTAGCTTATGTTGCTTGTCCCTTCGAGGATGAACTGCGGTCAGTGATTGATCCCTTCAAGGTACGTAGGCAGACGTAATGAGTTGCAGCATTGATGGTCCAACACATTATCGCTCATATCTTCTAATTGTGAGGAAATTGCAACAGTATGGTAACTCATATCATCTGACTCGATATTGCGATGCAAGAGATGATTGTTGCCATACTTGATGAGGCAAATTGCATTCCATTCCTTGGATGTTCATACTTCCTATAAAGGCATTCAACGTAGGCATATATGTACCAATGACGCATTGGGCATGGTCAGGAAAGTAAGCTATACCGGCATATGATGTGTTGTAGAAAGTGATAAAAAGTGATTCGTTACTCATACTTGTGAAGATTTGATTTTAGACCTAATTTTGATTAAACATAAAACAAATATGTAAAAGAATACGATAACAATATTGGAAGAAACTAGAACTCGGGATTCCACAGTTAATCAAAATCAATTGGTTCATATAATGATTCTTATCAATTATAGCTCTTTCTGTTGACTTTGTTCTTTGCCAAAAATAGATTTCTAGAATATTAATTGTAGATTATAAGCATGGCGCATCAAAAGTACTTAAGACTAAGCATATATACACCAATCAATTGTGAAACATGGCTTTCTCCATTATCCAAGTGATGGGGATTGGTGTTGCAGACTCACTGTTACAAATCGTTGCACAGCTACAAACTTGAGACGCTTCTGTTAATGGAATATACGACACTACAATAAACATCCATCTTCAACAGTTATATGTTCTTAAGATTCTTCTTCTTCCTGCTCCTGCTGCTGCAAATCTCTCTACATCTCTCGATTCATCTTTGTAGCTTCCCAAACCATCGATCTCTCTATCTCTCTGGCTCCCTCCTTCATTATATATACACCATAACATAATAAAAGCTCGAGTTTATCTTCAAAAATCACTTTTTTTTTCCTTTCTCAGCAAGTCACGGGATTTTCTGGTTGTATTTTCATCATCTCTATGCATCTTCTGGTTGTAAACTTCCTAGATTATATTGACTGAAAAAGCGGGGGTTTAACAACCTCACCCAATATTTTGCTTAGCAATCTGTATGGACTAACTCCAATATACTTACAAGAGAATCAACTAGACAGTTAGACTCAATCTTAAGAAAAGTATATCAAAGAGTTATATCTCAATCACTCAATTCAATACGCAATCAAACAAATAATAATTTGCGAGCTTGATTGAATATAACAGAGATAACTTGAACGGTACCAAAGACCAATGTTCAAGGATCAATCAATTTCAATCAACAACCAAAGGTTGGATTTACCAGTTGATCGATTCAACGCACAACCTGTGATATTTCAATTATATAAAAAAATATAATGCGGAAAAGAAATAACACATACACCAGAAGTTCTGTTAACGAGGAAACCTTAAATGCAGAAAAACCCCGGGACCTAGTCCAGATTTGAACACCACACTGTATTTAGCCGCTACAGACACTAGCCTACTATAAAGCTAAATTCGGTCTGGAATATAGTTGAACCCTAATCAATCTCACACTGATTCAAGGTACAGTCGTGCTCCTTACGTCTCTAGTACCAGCAGGATACTATGCACTTGATTCCCTTAGCTGATCTCACCCACAACTAAGAGTTTCTACGACCCAAAGTCGAAGACTTGATAAACAAATCTGTATCACACAGAAAAGTCTATTGAATAGATAAATTTGCCTCCCACAGATATACCTACGAGTTTTTGTTCCGTCTTTTGATAAATCAAGGTGAACAGGAACCAATTGATAACCCGGACTTATATTCCCGAAGAACAACCTAGTATTATCAATCACCTAACATTAATCTTAATCGATTAGTGAAACAAGATATTATAGAATCACAAACGATGAGACAAAGGTGTTTGTGACTACTTTTCTATCTTGCCTATCGGAGATACAAATCTCAAGCCAATCTTACGATTGTACTCAATCACGATAGAAACAACAAGATCAGATCACGCAACTATAGAGAAAATAGTTGGGTCTGGCTTCACAATCCCAATGAAGTCTTTAAGTCGTTAACCGACATGGTTTCGTGAAAAACCTAAGGTTAAAGGAGAATCGACTCTAGCTTATACAACTAGTATCACACAGGAGGTGTGGGGATTAAGTTTCCCAGTTGCTAGAGTTCTCCGTTATATAGATTTCAAATCAGGGTTTGCAATCTAAGTTACCTTGGTAACAAAGCATTCAATATTCACCGTTAGATGAAAACCTGATTAGATTCAAGATAATATCTTTCAACCATTAGATCGAACTTAGCTTGTCATACAAAAATGAAATGTAACTTCATTTAGGTTTGAGTAACCGTACCTAAACGTGTACACTTAGTCGTTTGAAAAATAGTTAACCAATGGTTATCCATATGAGCACTTTCATATCAACCTTATTCATCTTTACCATAACTAGTTCAAATGACTCAAATGAAATAGTTGGAGAGTTGTTCAATTTCTTAGATCTTATAGAAGTATACAAGACAAAGTCGAAGCAAAATCGGTTTTGATTCACTCGAATCAATTCATGAACATTATAGCCGCGGTTTGCAAAGATTGCATTCCTTATTATATAAATGTTTTAGCTCATGAACAAACCGATTTTAGAAAGTAAACTACCTAAGTATGAAAACGGGTATGCATACTTAGTAACCGGATTGAGTTTGTTTTTCACTTCCAAACTCCAGCATAAATTCACGGACGTGAAACTTCCGCCAGTATGCGTACGGGTATGCATACTTACCCGGATTTCCAACAACTGCCAGTACGCGTACGGGTACGCATACTTTGGGTTCCCGGTTTTGGACTTTTACACAAATGTTAAAACACACTATGTTTATATCCAAACCTGGTTACTTGTTCTAAACTCTCATTTCAATCATTGAAACTTTCTTAGAGGATGTTAAATAGTTTTTATTCACAAACTACTTTCATCAAAGCGATGTTCAAGTTATTGAAATAATCAACATGAATTTCGTCACGAGTAAAGATGAACTTGGCTAAAGAGAAATCTTACCAACACATATTTCGAGAAATAGATAAGCGAGATAAACTCGGCTCGAAATAGCAAATGTGTATAATTGAAGTCTATATAGCAATACGACTTTTGTCTCAAAATAGGAGATAGAGTAGATAAAATTTTGAGTGATAGATAAGTTCAAGTCTCCACATACCTTTTTTTGATGAAGTTCCACAAGTTCCCTTGAGTAGTTCTTCGTCTTCAATCGATAAACGTCGTAGAGTCTAAGGCTCAATTACACTTACTGTTAGAGCATAGCTCGGTTGAACCGACCATGCGTTAGTATGTCAAGTTTGGTTGTCATATTTTAGTGAGCCAAAATCATTTAAAGAGTCTCTTGATTATGTACTAGAGTCAACTTTGTATAGGTTAGCTTGAAAGTATTAGGATATGAGACATTACAAGTATTACGTGAAGACTTGAAGAAGTGAAGAAGTACGGAGCTACAACGACAACATCATCCTTCCACTTGAGGTTAGTAATATTTGACTTGAACTGTTTCATTCTCTGACGTATCTTTCAAGTCGTGCATATTGAAAACATAAAAACGAAGACATGAATGATTATACTTTAGTTAGACGTAGTATTAAGGAATACAATACGAAGTATAACGCTTATCTTTTGAACTTCGTATATAAAACATTGACATAATCGTTTGAATGCTATTATGTATGGGTATGAGGTGAAGATTTCATCCTAGGAAACAATGTATTACATTCTTTTAAAGGAAGTAAATTTATGAACTTGTTTCGTGAATCGAAAGGGAAATTGCTAGGCTTATTGGTATTGTTATTCATTGCATATCTATTGAACTACCAATATGTGTGATTAGTATAACCGCTCATGAATTGCTTATGTTATTGGTAAAACTATTCACAAGGCCTGACTTTTGTATTGGTATGACTTTTATTAGTGAAATCGATCTTAAGTAATCACCTGAGATGGTATGATCGATTTGTTGTAATTGGTATGACCAACTCTAGGCAAAGGGGAACCGATCCTAGTAAGAGGTGCAACCGATTACAAAGGGGAATCGATCCTTGTAAGTGGTGCAGCAAGTTTCTAGTTATTTGGAACCGATCCTATGAACATGCGCAACACGTTTTTAGATATAGGGAATTGATCCTATGGACATGTGCAACAAATACAAGTTAGATACCATATATATGTGGGAACGGATCCTAGTACCTAGTCAACCGAATTTTGGAAAGCTAGTGTGACTAATTCCAGTACCCACATTGAGGTAGACCCGAAACTTGTTTTGGTAGAACCGTGAAACCCATGTTTGGTGATTGAGTGTTCTTAATCAATCACATAGTTCTTGAAAGTCAGATGAACCAATTCTAAACTTGTTTGGAAGTGTGGCAAATCAGTTTCAAGGTTGTAAGTAAGAAAGAGGACTTACAAAGTTAAGATGTCGACATACTTTGAACATGTGCAATAGCGCTTATCTTTAATTGTTCAAAGATATTCCTTGATAGCTAAAGGAAAATCCCAGATCGGAAAAATAAATTGAGAATCTTTTAATTAAGGTTTTTAATTTTATTTTTGGAAAATGTAAAATTAGTAATGTGCATTTACTTGGAGATTTTCTAAGAGATTTTCGGTCAATGTTTGGACAAAGCATTTCCAGGAATTATGGAAAACGAATTTGGAAATATATTGCATATCTTGAGAATATTTTCGGTTTTGGAAATTCCTTGGTGTCCAAACTTCCTTG
This sequence comes from Papaver somniferum, assembly GCF_003573695.1. Classification (NCBI taxonomy): domain Eukaryota; kingdom Viridiplantae; phylum Streptophyta; class Magnoliopsida; order Ranunculales; family Papaveraceae; genus Papaver; species Papaver somniferum. The sequence continues at coordinate 63,026,061 of NC_039364.1, read as the reverse complement.
GTCTATAAATATCAAAGTTTGCATTTCGAGCAAACTAATCCTCAAAGCCAGCAAAACTACCTAGTTGTATTGTTACTGGTGGAGCCGCCTATTCAGAGAGGAAAGTAACCTAATTAGGCGAAATCTCTTACGACCGCTCGGTTTAAAGACTTCTTTGGGATTGAGAAGCTCTATAAGTATTGTTGGTGGGAAACTAGATAATTGCGGTTTATTATTAGTTTTCGATTGATTTGATTGACTAACGGTTGTTAAACTTTGATTGCACCTAGTTTGTTTATGCTTGAGAATATTCTCTTCTGATATAAGATTCACTCAAACTAGGTCGAAGTTTCGACGGGGATCTTTAGACTGTTTGTAGATCTAAAGACGTCTTGTGATAATTCATTGTTAACAGACTCCGTTCTGTGCGTGATTGATCGCAAGATGTTCAAGTTGATTGTGTGCAGGTGTTTATTGAATATCTAAGAAGATTTGAAGACGAAGAAGATTTCTGATTTGGATTCATAATCTTTGGTGTGCATAATACTTGTTTCGATTAAAGAGGATCCAACTATAATCGGTTTATCCTTGTGGTAGATTGGATTGATTAGTTGAGTAGATCGTCATCAATACAATTCTTTGTGATTCAAAGTATTGATTGCAAAATCTTGACAATTACTTTGGTAGTTGTTATTAGATAGATCTAAGGACCCGACAAAGGAGTTTATTGGGATAAACGGAAGATCCTTTTGTCGAACTCACATCACTTGGTTGAAAAGAGTTGCTACCAAACAGATTTGTTGTTCCTTTACTGTTTGGAATACGAACCAAAGGAATTGTTCCAAGTATGTGACTTATTACAAGTTGGAGGCGTGGGAATACAGACGGAACTAGGTGAACTATAGTTTTAGTTGCTTGGTCTCAACTATACGAAGTTGGTTTGATTTTGTATGGCGACTTAATCCTGAGAGTATTCAATTCTGGACACGGTCCCGGGGTTTTTCTGCATTTGCGGTTTCCTCGTTAACAAAATGTTACCGTGTCTTTTAATTTTCTATTTCCGCAATTATAATTGTTTTTATTATAATTAGAAGTAAAATACACAAACGTTAATTCCTATTTACTTGATAGTAATCCTATTGTGTTTGGTTAAGTCCGAACCATTTATCAAGTAAACATACTTCGTTGTTGTATTGTCTCGATCTCGTATCCATAGACGATCACACGAAGTGTGAACCGATTAGTTGTATTGTCTCGACTCTGTCTATAGACAATCACTTTCGGAGAAAGAACTTATAGGTGGAAAAGTTTTAGATTGAGGTATATTTGGGTACCCTCGTCTTTTCACTTACTATCCTAATATGAGACTTAGCTATAAATAGACTAGAAATCAAGACTTATAGTTTTGGAAACTAAACTTGACAAACAAGCTTGAGATAGCAACGCTTGCGAGTTCGACCGAGCAGTGCTCTAACAATCTCGCCCTTTGTCAATTTTAGTAAAAACACTATCAATACATATGGAATACAAAATAAATAAACTTTGTAGCTTCTCATCCAAATGCTTGATCTCCTCGGTTCTTCAACATTACTCGAAATCTTCGTCACTTCCAAGTACTCCAATGATTCTAAAAGTATTCAATTCTGCATCATCGCTGTTGAAGATCCGTAGCTATAACAATGAGAAAACAATAGCTCTCAATTATTGTTATACAGTGTCATAGTATTATTACACAGCATCAAAGTTCAATTGTATCACAACTTCGAAAACAATACTATGGTGATATGTATCACTCCCCCTTAGTCAATAATTCATCTCACATGAAAACCACTCCCCCTTACATAATGATCCGAAAACCATATGTATTTGTTGTGTGAACTACACATTAATTCTCCCCATTTTTTTCAATAAATTGACAAAGGTACGAAAATTAGTGGGATCCTAAAGAAATTTCCATAGAGATACTTCATGACCAAAAGAAAAGCACATATCTACTTTTTTAGATGCAATCATATAGCCGAAACTAAATGCATTCATCAAGGAGTTTATAAAGATATAAGATAACCCCTATAATATTCCACATCCACACTCCCCACAAAGATTTGTCAATTAAGCACAAGTTCAATTAAGATTTCTCCCCCATAAAATGTCGTTCCCGAAAGAACAACAAGAGCGACCTTACTTTCACAAGAAAATAAGGATTTCTTTGTGTTAATGGTGGATTTAGTTCAGGGCTAAAAATGTAAAACCCTATTGTTGATGGTGGATTTTCATTTGAGGCTAAAATTGTAAAAGCCAAAATTACGCGCTGACATCCTGCAAAGGATAAAGCCACTAATAAAATGATGAATACTTCTTCACTTCGCTAATTCATCCAGGTTGAAGCATGTAGCAACAATCTCTTATACCCTGTGAATTTATAGCGTTATCAATTAATACATGACTAGCCTTGTATTTCCTGTTCCGCTGAACTCTCATCATTATTAGCGCGACATGACGACTGAGTGTTTCTCTCAGCAGAGTAACATGAATCTCCAAACGTTGATAATGAGGTATGCATGAAATACTCGTACAGGCTACATCTCTCGCTGTGTTATACTAGCCCAATTAAACATATTTGAATCTGGACTGTCCATATCAGTCTCAGAAACAATCATGGCAACACAAGTCGTCCGCGCGATTTAACCATCCTAGACGATCCTCAGCAGGAGCAGGCTACTACATTAATGACCACCAGCAGGCCCACTTATGCCCTGGTCGGTCGAATACCTACCATGCCTCCCAAACTACCACCGAACACCAGCCTGAAGTTGGATGTCCAGACTGGTATGGAGCAGCTTGGAGGAATCGTACAAACAAAGGCCGCCTATAGTAGTCTCAAGTTCATCACGTCCGTCCAATGATAGACGCATTTATGTGTCTAATTTTTCCTCAGTGTCTCTATTGTTAGTGCTTGATTTTGTACTTATTATGGTCTTTTTATGTTTGTGTAGGTGTTCTTGGAGAAATACACTTGCGTGGAAAAAGTTGCTCGAATAGTGATGCTTGCACCTCTCCGAGAAAATTAATAAAGGCACCTGCACTTTGGATAGGGGCACCACCTTCTTCATCATTTTCAAACAGAATATTGGCGAGAAATTTGGGTTTCAACAGTAAAGGATTTACAATTTTTAAGACAAGAATATCTTCTTCCTTATAAACAGGAAATCTATGAGTATTAATTACCGGAGTTTTGAACAAAAGGAAGTTATCTTCTATTAAACATGAAAGATATTTTAGAGGATTTTCTCTTGGATTTGATTCTGCGAATTAAAGAAGATTTGGGTATAATAAAGAAATTTAGAGAATATAAAGAAGAAGAAAAATTCTTGAAGATATTTTTAATTAAAAAGAAGAAGATTTTGGAGTTATGAAAGAATATATTTGATTAATGAGTTTGTGTGTATAAATAGAGAGCAAGAGAGCACAACCAAGGTTGAGGGGGGTGAGCCGGTAGCCAGTTTCACAATTTTCTTTTATTTCTTCTATTTAGTTTTCTTTGTAATAATGAGGAGCTAAACCCAATCCTTGGGGAAATGAGGAAGCTATTTACACATGAATAATTTGGTAACTATTATATTTTCTCTAATATTTAATTATAATTCGCTCAATCACTGCTTTTGCAGATTTTTTAATTGTTTGCATAATTTTCTTCATTAGTTGTGATTCAATTAGATAACTTATGCTTTGATTAGATAATCTATGCTTAGGGGATACAATTGATTTTTGAGAATTTGCTTGATTATTTGTGAGTTAAGAAAATAAGGGACTTAAAGATAATTAGAGTTGATTATTTACCATCATTCATTCATGTGTAATAGTGGAATCAGTGTCTTGGTTATTTTCTCATATCTTGAAATCAAACTTTGAGTTAAGTTTTCTTTAATTTTTAAGTCTAAATTCTTTTGCTTTCACAAGTCTCAACGAACCTTTTTACTACAACATTATTGAGTCACATCAATTTTTGGCGCCGCCGACGGGGACTTGTCTTTAGGCTAGAGTTTTTAGATTTTTTAGGTTTTTTTTTGTTTTTTTTTTGTTCTTCTTTACGTTTTTGGGTTTTTGTCTTTTCCTTACAGAATTTGGAATTTGGAGCGAAAGAAATTTTTTCCAAAGCTTTTGGTGAATACTTAAAGACTTGGAGTAAAAGGCAAAGCGAAAGGAGCGAAAGAAGAGGAATCTTTTTTTTTATAAAAAAAGAGAGAAAAAAAAGAGAGAGACATTTTTAATTTTTATTATTATTTTATTTTTTTTAGACTTTCCTTTTCCCTTGTACTTTATTTTTTTGGACTTTGGACTTTAAACTTTGGGACATTATTTTTAAACCCTACGGAAGGGTTGTTTAAATATTAAACTTTTTGCAGAGAAGGACGGTGATTACGATATCACCTCGGCCTCTCGGGTTCGTACATGACATAGGAGTTGTGGCCTGAGTCGACTACAACGGTTCATCCCCCGTCTGGAATGGGAGGTAAGTTTGTCGAAACACTCGCGAATCCCCTGCTAGCGAGTTACTGTATTCCTTCGTTTGCATATATGTCGAGGAACTGAATACGGCTGCTTTAATTTCCTAGTAAAGGGAAAGGAATGACCATACAAGATAAGGGTTCGGATTTCATCACCGTTCTCTTCTTGCCCGCCTTAGGAAAACGATACCTACGCGAACCTAAGTTTAAAATACTGACTAGAACGAGACCGATAGGGTAACGAGCTTTATAGGAAAGTCATTCGAAAAATATTGGTTACTATTTTAAGCATACTTCGAAGTTCATGATGGTTTCTGTGAGTTGAATGCGTGACTGCGCCGCCTTGTAATACGGTGAGGCCTTGGGTATCCAAGCTCCACGCATCTTCCCTCGCCTCTATTCAACTTACTTTGACTCAGATTGATTCCAAAGGGGTTTGCTTAAATTGTAACGAATTCCCTTTCGAAGGATTAAAAGCTGGTCTAGAAACAATCTAAGTGGAGCCATCATTCTTTTTGTTTGCTAGATAAAATAGGCTTGTTGTGGTCGAGTCAGACTTCTTTGTGTTTGTTTAGAATTACCTTGCGGTTAGGATGTCGAACTGGTATTATAATAGCCAATACAATGAGTATCCGACTGAGCAGCTTGGACATTATCCTTTTTATGACCATAGTATGAATAGTGATTGGGAACGCGAAACTTTTGAAGGTTATGGTCCATACCATTGTGAGCCCAATTACTATCCATATACCCACAGGTCATACGAGCAAAAAAATCCTTCTATTTCTCTAGAAGAGTCTCTCAAGAGTTTCAATGAGTCAACACGGAAGTTATTTATGAAAGAGACTTATAATATTCTTCTCCCATAAGAGTCCGTAGAGCGGTCAACTAAGATATCTCTGGAAGACACCCTCAAGCAATTTACTGAGAGTACAAATAGGATTGTAGAAAAACTTGCTCAGGATAGTCTTAATTTTCAGTGTAGTTTTCCCAATACCACCCTCGAAAATAAGGATAGTTTCTATTCACATAATCAAGATGACGAGGTTAGAATTGGTAACACTACTTTTTTTGATGAGGTTCGACCTTTTTCATGTTATTATAATGAGGACTGTGATGAGGATAGTATTGATGAAGAATCTGAAATATATAGGCATAGTGATGAGGAATCTGTTACTCCCAATGAGCTATTTAATGATAATATTATTTCTAGTTCAAATCCAAATAATTTTAATAATTATTCACCTATTCAAAAGGACGAGGATTTGACTAGAGATACCCCCGTTTTAGACGATGTAGTATTTCTTGTTTACAAAGCCGATAATGATTTAGAGGAAAGAGTTTACCCTGAGAATACTGTTTTAGAATCTAGCGATTTAGAAACACTAGTCTTAGAAGATGATAAACTCGTAGAAATGAGTGAGGATGAACCCAACTTAGAAGAATCAATTGACCATTTACAGGAATCTGATGACCTAGAAATTAGGGAAGTTGTGACTAGTCTTTATAGAGACACAGAAAACTCTAAGTTTGGGGGTGATTATTATTCTCCGTGTTCTTTAACTCTTAGAAAGTTCCCTCGTGTAGGACTTGACATTTATGCCTCAACCATCTTACAAGATTATCTTCATACATGTTTTACCGAACCTAGTGATGTCCAGAAATAAGCTCAGTTGTTAGAAACCCATCCTCTGCTTGATGTGGTTAACCCAGGCTATGATACCAAGATTGACTTTTTTTTCCCACCAAAAAATTTTCTTCTAATTGTGGGAACATATGATTTTCGTATGTGTCGGTATTTAAGTTTTGAGACTAAACCTAATTACTTTAGGATATTAAGGTCGATACATTTTCTTAAGAATGACCATTATTATGGTCAACTTTGTGAGTCAAATCTAATTGACTTAGAGGATCCCCAATTATTCAGGTTGTTATGTGCTTCTAAGTTCTTAGTTGAGTTTTTCCAGACTCTAATGCCTGAACCGGATCTTAGCTTTGAGGAAATCCAACCGATGAAAGCTTTTTATTTAGACCCTTTTATAGAGCCTGAACCTGAACCACAACTAGATGTAGTTGTCTTAAGCAAGGGTATATTCGGTATCTTCTTGGTCTATTGCAGTTTCCTCTTCTTGTGGGTAACACTTTTTGATCCAGATGACCCACAATTATTTCGGCTACTGCTATATGGTTCTACGAGGTGACTAATTCTTCCAATGTATGGCTGAAGACTTTAAACTTAGCACTTCTTGGGAGGTAACCCATGCTCATGCAACACGGTAATATCTTTCCTTGAATCTTTTGCTTCAAGTGGTAACAGTTTCTCCTTGTTCATGATTTTAATTTTATCTTTAGAACATTGAGAACAATGTTAGATTTAAGTTTGGTGGTATGGGAGAAACTTTTTAGTTGCAGTATAAATAAACTCCAGAGCCTAGAAATTTATGCCTATTAAGGATAGCACTAACCTATCTAAGTGGATGGAAACATTTTGGTTGTAGGAGTTGAGGAACCAATCTGATTAGATGGAAACATCTAAAGAGTCTATTCATAAAAGCATAGAGCTCAGGTGTTAGAATTAAAAAAAAAACATGGTAGTTTCGCCATATCTCGCTGAATCCTAATCCTTCTGATTTATTTTTTAAGTGATTTGGTGGGGCACACGATTCAAGTTGTTACCATTGCTAGGGTGAAATAGAGTGATTGATATTTCAAAAAAATAAAAATAAAAATTAAGACCAGACCATCAGACCAACCGGAATAAATTCAATAAAGTCGACCACTGGTGCCCTTGTATATGCCAGTTGTGTTGACCTAGAGTTAGGTTTATCGACCACTGGTCCCCTTGTATATGCCATTTGTGTTGATATTAGTCAGACCGGTATCTCAGTCCATTAGGATAGGTTCATCCTGGCAGAGGCCTTCAGACAGATATGGGAAACACCGTTCACTTTAAACCATCTTTTTCTTTATCCATCTTCTTAATCTTTCCATGTGATTGGTTGACTCCGGTTATGATGTCCAGAAACTATCTGAGTAGAGCTCTATCACTTTATATGAATTTTAGTATGCTTGAGTGCAAACTCGTGTACATCAATTGGAATTTCGCATCAGGGTACTTCCTCCTGTAGTCAATAGGTATGCCAACCAAGGAGATTCTTTAGTGCATTCCAAGGTTCTGCGTAGAGAGCTAGGGCCTGGATTAATGGTTTTGTGGGTACACCTCTGGTAAACCCTCCCGAGATTAACTCGGTTTTATTTATTTTTTAGTTTTGCTCGAGGACTAGCAAATAAAAAGTTTGGGGGTATTTGATAGACGCATTTATGTGTCTAATTTGTCCTCAGTGTCTCTATTGTTAGTGCTTGGTTTTGTACTTATTATGGTGTTTTTATGTTTGTGTAGGTGTTCTTGGAGAAATACACTTGCGTGGAAAAAGTTCCTCGAATAGTGATGCTTGCACCTCTTTGAGAAAATTAATAAATGCACCTGCACTTTGGATAGGGGCACCACCTTCTTCATCATTTTCAAACAGAATATTGGCGAGAAATTTGGGTTTCAACAGTAAAGGATTTACAATTTTTAAGACAAGAATATCTTCTTCCTTATAAACAGGAAATCTATGAGTATTAATTACCGGAGTTTTGAAAAAAAGGAAGTTATCTTCTATTAAACATGAAAGATATCTTAGAGGATTTCTCTTGGATTTGATTCTGCGAATTAAAAAAGATTTGGGTATAATAAAGAAATTTAGAGAATATAAAGAAGAAGAAAAATTCTTGAAGATATTTTTAATTAAAAAGAAGAATATTTTGGAGTTATGGAAGAATATATTTGATTAATGGGTTTGTGTGTATAAATAGAGAGCAAGAGAGCACAACCA